>NC_065903.1:909090-1212121 GCF_905147045.1 Nymphalis io
AAAAAAAAAAAAAAAAAAAAAAAAAAAAAAAAAAAGGTTCGGAGTTCAATGACAAAAATCAATACCTACTCTTTTGCAAAAACTTAATTAAACGTGCATTTTTGCATTTAGATAAACAACTAATTTTTGAATATATAATTGGAGCAAGGGAACGATGTGATTTTTTGCAGAGATAGTTGGAGGCTGCAAAGAGATGTAGACTTCTTCGTCATTGATTGAAATACCCCGTGTATTTCAATTCTATTCTAAAGCTGCTGGATTATTATCGATTAAAATATAATAATAATAGAAGTGGTATGAAAAATTTATGAAACATATTCATATTATATTATACATATTTAAAATTAGATGAACATTTAACATTAGCTCATTTTTCTGCCTTACAGAAACAAATTAATGAACAAAAAACTAATGAAGTAACTCGAACGAGTCACGTACATTTTCAACCTTATTTTATAACATTAACACTTCTAAACACAACACTATAATTCTATTTTAAAACAATACGAATTTCAATAGTTGTTAAAGAATCATAATCCCCGCCATATTTCTCAGTATTAACAAAATTTTTCACATTATTTAGCAATCATGAACCGGCTTACCGTTAATAAAATGAGTCAGTTTTGTGTAACTCCAGTAATCGTCTCCGAAATTACGTACAAGTAAATCTAATAACACATAATAAAAGTGCCAACGTTATTCCCAACGATCCGATCAATTCCTAACAATATAGAGGGTGTCGTCATGTTATTAGATGATATTAAAAAGTGATCAGCGCCTTCACGTGAGAAATACCAACCGGAAGGTCGGTAACGGGTCACTGTTACATCCTACCACCTGGTGGTAAGGTGAAGGAGAAACGTATTTAGCGATGATTGTACTGTTCACTTATTAGTGGGCAATGCCGTATCAATGATTTTTTTGCTGTGGGAAGTTGAATATATTGAATTTTTATGAAAAAATTGATTCGAGATTTAAAAGTATGTTATTGTTTTAAGATAATATTATTAAAAAAGATATTTGGCTTAGTTTTATGCTTGGAATATAAGGAATAATTATGTATTAGTGCCAGCGTCTTGGGTACAATGCCACAAGACAATCTTTTAGATGGCGTATTTTTGCTAAAAAATTTGTAATGTGTATTTAGTTTTTTTTTTAATTTTAATATTATAAATTATAAAAATGACTGTACATAATCAATCTAATCAATCAATCAATCAATCAACAGGCAATCGTTGTCCACTGCTGAACATAGGCCTCTCCCAAGGTGCGCCAAAGATCCCTGTCCTCCGCCTTCCGCATCCAGTTGGTGCCCGCCACCTTCTTAAGGTCGTCGGTCCACCTGGCTGGAGGGCGCCCTACGCTGCGCTTGCCGATTCGCGGTCTCCACTCTAGGACTCGTCTGCTCCAACGGCCATCGGTCCTACGACATACGTGACCAGCCCACTGCCACTTCAGCCTGCTAATTTTGCAAGCTATGTCGGTGACTCCGGTTCTTTTCCGGATAATCTCATTTCTGATCTTATCCTTCAAAGATACTCCGAGCATAGCTCGCTCCATAGCACGCTGAGCGACTTTGAATTTGTGGTACATAATACCCACATCTAAATATAATAAATAAATATAATGTGATTTAACATCAAATAGAGATTATGGATACATTCATTTCTTAAGGCACACCAACAATGAATTCACAACTTTACTATAGTGGTGGTAGAGCTTTGTGAATGTAAGCAGGTTCAAACAATTCACCTTTGAAACAAACTCTTTTCCTAATTAAACGAACGAAGCTTCTATAACGGCTGGCTATTTCTAATCTACCCGTAATAAATATATTCTAATTTCAATATTACTTAAATAATTTTATTAAGTAGCGACGTCAATACATAATTATTTAATTAATGTATCCTAAACATATGCCGTTAAGGGTAAATTGAATAAGGTACGTTCCATTCGATACTCGGTTATGTTGTCGTATCGTATAGTAATAAAATCGATTTTATGTCGGTCAAAGGTATACAAATCGAATAGATAACATATCTTGAAGTTTATTAAAGCTATTTAGTAAAGACTAAAGCGGTTTTAATAATTATAATTTTCAATATTATTTCTTGAGTCCATTTTGATCCAACCGGTTACATGTCTGGTCTGTTAATGTTAAAAAATAAAAATAATGCGTACTAGGCTATTAACTATCTATGATGTATAAGCGTTTCATTTCGGATGACTATCCGTTTTAGTTGTTGATTTTTAAGTGTTGAATCTTGAAAAGGTCGAGCTTATGGGCCACCTGTTGGTAAGTGGTCAACAACCATAGACATTGGCATTGTAATAAATGTTAACCATCGCTTACATCACCAATGCGCCACCAACCTTGGGAACTAAGATGTTATGTCCCTTGTCCCTGTAATTACACTGGCTTACTCACCCTTCAAAGCGGAATACAACAATACCAAGTACTGCTGTTTTGCGGTAGAATATCTGATGAGTTGGTGGTACCTACCCAGACGAGCTTGCACATAGCTCTACCACCAGTGATTTTTCAACAGAAAAATTTCAATGAATAAATAAATATAAGATTTTAACCAAACAACTACCACTTCCACTAATATCGGACTAAGCAAACATTCAGTCAGAAACAGCCTGTGAATGTCCCACTGCTGGGGTTAGGCCTCCTCTCCTTTTTTGAGAAGAAGGTTTAGGGTTTATTCCATCACGTTGCTCCAATGCGGGTCGGTGGAATACACATGTGGCAGAATTTCAGTAAAATTAAACACATGCAGGTTTCCTAACGATGATTTCCTTCACCGTCAAGCACGAGATGAATTATAAATACAAATTAAGCACATGAAAATTCAATAGTGCTTGCCCGGGTTTGAACCCACGATCATCAGTTAAGATTCATGCATTCTAGCTAATCGGCCATCTTGACTTTTTTTACATAAATTCGTCATGAATATTTAGTTTTATATTTATATGAGATATTTTATTATTTAAATCTTTTGCATACTAGTCAATTTAAAATCTTTATTTAATATAGAATCTTTACACTTGCTTAATACTTGTAAAAAATATACTATATAACTCAAGCTTGATAAGAACCGAGGAAAGAAGCCGAGTGTGATTAATTTTTTTAATTTCTCATGCAAATTTGTTTGACAATAAAATAAAATTATAGTTATACGAACCTTTTATAAAGTTAAGCGAAACGTTTATATTCTGCTTAAAAAGCTTAAAACATAAAGTCTAATATCGCATAGCATTTTCGGTTATAAGATTATTGTCAAAGTGTTGTTTCAGTATTAAAGATGAACTTTTATTACACTATAAAGGCTGTTGTTTATTTGAAGTTAGTTAAATGCTTCTTACTACTGTTTAATGACGCTATGGCTCTTTTAAATGTTTGTTACAGCACTTATAATTTTATAATCTCTATATAATTTTAATAGATGCTTATATAATAAACTTTATCTACATACTATAGAATACCCGTAACGCGGCCGTATCCGCACTTGAAATTTTTATTGCTAAGAAGCAAATCTTGAACAGTAATATACCTGTAAATGTCTCACCGCTGGTTAAAATCCTCTTTATAAAAAGACACTTATTCCACTACGCTGCCCCATTGTGGGTTGTTTTTTTTTCAATTCTATGTAGGGTGGGATTTTGCGTTATTTCAATTTTAAAGAGGACGCTGTGCTCCGTTAATCCTTAAGCTAATTTGATTGGCATTATTTTTTACATTTAAAGTTAAAGTATATAATATATAGGGTTACTGGTCGGATAATATATACTTTAGAGCTTTTTAAACCATTCAAAATAATTCTACATAATATTACTGCCAGCCAGCGTAATAACAGGTACAATAATAATAATAATAATAATAATACTTTATTTCAGATTAAACAATCCATATTAAATTAAAATTAACATTAAATTCAAATAAAATTAAAAATAATAACAAATAAATTAAAATAAATAATTAAAATTAAATAGATTAGTAACGAATGCTTAAACTATGTTAGTACTTAATCCTAGAATTAGACCCGCTTCACATGTACACCATTCCAGTGTTCCCAGAAGTGACTGTCCAATTTACAAGCCAATGTGCTGATGAGGGTGTTGGTACTTTTCGAAGTTCTGCTCATAATGGAGGCGACACGCTTGCGTATTATAGAGAAAAAATCGTCCACGCGAGCATCAGCGAACATTGCCGACGCACTACAGTGTCGAGGTTTCCTCAACACCGCCCTCAACACATTGTTGTATTGGACGCGACAAAGACATAGCACCTCAAATCCGAAGTGCATTGTAAAGCCAATGTTAGAAATAGTTTATACCGCTTACAGTGGCAAAGTAACGCTCGGTCTTGATTATTTATCAATAGGTAGTAATTTTTCGGATCAGCAAAAGAAAAAATAGTGCGTCGAAAAACATTTCAAGAAGGCGATATAATTTTTCGGCTTAGACCAAATATCCAATACCCACGTTATATGAATGTGAAGAAAGTAGCTGGTAGACTCATAGTGATGTGTAAACGTCACGAGCTTTTAATCCGCCATGATTCAACCCTAGTAAGTACTGGTTATATTAATGAGGTGCTCACACAAGGTGCTTTGTCCTTACCTCGTGTTGGGTCCACTTTATAAATTGCTCAGCGTAGCTTACTAGATGGTGCGATATATTGCAATGAGATAGCACCGCTTGCTTATTTTTTTAGGGTACCGTAGTAAAACATAAAATCCATTTCACGTTTTTTGCATTGCAAAGTCATAGATTGAAAAGCTTACATCTGTATACAAAATAATTTTTAATAATATAATTTAAAATTTTAAATAATTATTTTTCAAGCATGAATATTACTTACTTATACTGGACGTGTAAAAGTGAGTTCTTTTAAACGGTCTTTCAAAATCAATTAAAGTCGTACTAGAAGACCGTACTTTGTATATATAATTTAATTTTTCTCCATATCGCTGTCTATATACATAAATAGGACATACGTCAATAAAAGCAATTGAAATTATATTCTATGGTTTCAAGTTACTCGAAAACTTTTTTTTTTTTAAGTGGTGTCGTAGCTCAAGTTTTAGATATTATTGGTATGATGGAATTTTGTTAATTTTTATTTCATCTTAATACGCCTTTGCTCTGGAGTCAATTAAATATTCTTTAAAGTGTGTTTTTTTATGTTATAGGTAGGCGGATAGGCAAATGCCACTTGATGTTAAGTGGTCTTCACTGCCCATAGACATTGGAGATATAAGAAGTATTAACCATTCCTTACATCGCCAATGCGCTACCAACCTTGGGAGCAAAGATTACTGTATAGCGATATGAAGAGCGAACAGCACCAATACCGTAAAGTCATGTACACTATGCACTTACATTCATATATGCTCTGTTTATTTTCAATCAATCGAGTCTAAATAGTGACTTTTCATCAACCGCCACTAACAAATGAGAAATAATTGCTAAACATCATAAAACCGTCTATTCGAGGATGAACGCAATTGATAAGGTCATAGCCGTTCTAATATTGAAACGTTTTAATACTAATAGTTAACAATAAACTCTTAACGCGTACTTTATCAAATGCTAACGTCAACATGACACGGTCAACGTGTATTATGTTAACATTTTTCAACACCTAACACGATTCGCAACACATGTTATAAGCTTGCGCTGACTTAAGACTGTCTTGCGTCGGATGAAATTCAAAGCTTTTTTTTTATTAGTGCTGTAATTTAAAGTAGCTTATAAATGTCTCCCTGCTGGATTAAGGCCTGTTGTCTATTACAGATAGATTTTCATCCGATACCGGTGAAGGGATGATATTTTAACTTACCACTATATACTATACTTAATACATGAAACACGTGTTTGAATCAATTTTAAACATAAATAAATTGAATAACCTTAAACTACACAATTTTATAACAATTTTCATTGATAAGTTAACAAGCTTTTACCGCCTTACTTATAAACGTTGTATTATATTTGTTGTTATGTAGGTCTATAACGGTGGGTCTCTTTCTGTTTTCACTTATTTGTGATTCGAAAGAAAAAGTAACATATATTTAATTTGTATTCTAAGTTTAAAAACAGTATAATTCCAATAAATCGATATAAAAATACTACGATATTTGACATTTTGAAATTTTGTAAATACAAATGATTGAATCGAAACAGTTTGTATGTTTTTAGTTTAAAATGAAATAAATAAATTAAATGGAATATTTTTTTTAACTATTAAGACCGTCTTATCTGAACAAATCTGATGTCTGCGCTGGCAATAATTTGAAGAGCATAGGTTTATAAGATTTTCCACACATCATTCATATGTCATATTTATAATGATTAGCATATTGTATTACAAAATCATATAAGTGCTTTTGTAAGAACACACATAAAATTATAGATTTAATGAATTAAAAGTGCGTAGCATAAAAAAAACTTAAAATTTAAGTTTATTTATTAATAATACAAATAATTATTTATAAAAAAAATATTAAAATTAATCTAAATATATTACATTAAATACTTAAAAGAATTTTCTGATATATCTGAGCAATAGATATAAATATGTATATGTATTAATAATGAAAATAACTTTAATTTGTTTATAAAATATTTGGGAAAATTTGTATGTGTCTGTTGAAATTCTGTCGTATATGTGTCTACCAACCCGCAGCGTCGAATAAGCTAAATGCCCTAATGACTTTGGGAGTTTATTCGATTCCTCAAGAGGATATTATAGATTTAATAATAATAATAATAATATCCTGGGACATTTTTCACACACGGCCATCTGATCCCAAATTAAGCTTGTACAAAGCTTGTGCTATGGAAACCAGACGACTGATATACTACATATACTACTTTTCTTTTGTAAATACATACTTATATAGATAATTACACCCAGACTCAGGACAAACAGACATGTTCATACAATGTCTGTCCTGGGTGGGAATCGAACCCACAACCTTCGACGTGAAAGGCAAGTATCTACCAACCACGCCAACCGGCTCATTAGATTTACTACACTTTTTTGTACAACTAATAAATATTGCATATAAAAAATCGTTGTATACCTAACACGTACAGGCTTTCTTATAAACGCTGTTTAGCTGCTGTTTAGTTTCACACTGATTTCTCTCTTTTTATCATTATTGATTCGACAATCGAAAGAAGAAGACGCAACACAGTTATAATAGCCACCTGCGAAACAACGATTATAACTAAAGCTGTTAGCGTTTTAATTTATCATCAATATTGAACAAAGAAACTATATTACATACGTTACAATAAATATGTATGACATCAGGTTGTAACATCGTACAAACAAAACGAAGGTCGAAGACTCTCCCACGACCTACGAGTTCACGTGGGCAAATAGAATTGGATGAATCAATCACACAATCGCCGTCATATGCATCTCGAATCAGAGTTGCACGGTTATCTTGGTAATCGAGATCATTTTGATTTTGAAGCTGAATTTCTAATATGTACGTGAAAGTGATTGCTTAGAGTTCAAACATCGTGATATAAGTGTAATTTGTTGCAAGCCTTGAATGTTATGAAAGGGAAAATATATAATAATTATCAATAAACTAAAAAATCAATAAAAAAATTACACTTGTAAATCAATAATTAAGTCTTACTTATTTTTCGAAATAAAGAATATAATTTAATTAATATTTCGAACAATTATTCCAATTGTTAAGTTGGTCGATATTCCTATTTAGGATACATATGTTTCATAATATTACTGGCTGGTGTCCGAACTTTCCGTGAAAGTCGTTTTTATTACGATATATTTTTTAAATATGCTTTGTTGTGTTCTGTTTCTTTTAATCACCCTCAATCGCCTTTTGGTTTTATTTAATGTACAGACACAGCGCTTTCAATGCTTTATTGTGTGACTCGAAAACAATTTTTAATGATCAATTATCATTAATAAGCATACATCTTATATATAAGAGTATGTATTTTGTTATATTACATGTTTGTATTAAGTTTATAAGCATTCAATAAATTTTAAGTATAAGTTGTTCGCACACTATGCCCGATTAACGATCATGGCTTAAATAACATAAATATTTCTCTTTACAGAGGTTGCCTGGAAGAGATCACTGTAAGTGATAAGGCCGCCTTTGCATACTATATGTACTACTTATTCTTTTATATGTTTGTAAATTGTGTGCAATAAAGGATTAATAAATAAATAAAGGAAGCATACATAGTGCTCTAAGCTGAGCTTTATCTGCAAACTGCAAGAACATCTGTTCCGTGGTTTCGGAGATTAGCGTATATATACATACTCATTTCAATCGCCTATAATCGTTTTTTGTTAAATTTATTCAGCGTACAGACACACTGTTTCTAGTATTTTATTATGTATAGAATGATTCTATTAACTTAACTATATTAGAACCTTTATAAATCATTTATTATTTTATATTTTATTGTAGTGTCTTTGTGTGCATTATTGTAGGTTATGCCGACATTATTATTATTATTTTAAAATTCTTTATAAGGGGCCTTTCGCCGTTCGCACATAAACTTGCTTAACGGAATACCGTGTATTATATAAATATTACATTGTCTTTGCCAATATCAATACTATATTTGAATTGCCTAAGAAAAGACCTATTCGCGCAAGCTATGACCGGGGTACTCAAGTATCTTCCTTAATAATATTATAAATGAGAAACTGAGTTTGTTTTTATACTTTCACGTATTAACTATCTAACCGACCGTTACGAAATTTTGCATTTACTTGGTGGTAGGGCTTCGTGCAAGCCCAACTGGGTGGGTACCACCCACTATTCAGATAATCTACCGCTAAACAGCTATACTTAGTATTGTTCCGGGTTGAAGGGTGTGAGCCAGTGTACAGGTACAAGGGACATAACATCTTCGTTCCCAAGGATGGTGGCGTATTAGCGATGTAATGAGTGGATAATATTTCTTACATCGCCAATATCTATGGGTGGTGGTGACGGCTTAGCATCAGGTGGCTCATTTGTTAAAAACACGTTATCACGGGTTCAGCAAGCAACAAGTCGTCACGATCGAAAATAAATTCGGAACTAACAAATTTACGTTCTCAGAGACATGGTACTATAAACGCTGGAAATCTCAAACTGCTATTAATTTGACAAAATATTTTTTTGTACCTGGGATTTGAAACCTGGATCCTCAGATTCAGTAGCCATAAAAGTGCGGCTTTAAAACTCCTTAATCAATCCGTCCTCGTTTAATAATCTCGTGTTTTATTGACTTAATACGGGTAAAGTTGATGAGACGTCATTTATATATAAAAAAAGCTCGTCTTAATCTCGTCTTGCAAACGGATATTGCGGTAAGCAAAAAATTGGTGACTTGCAAAAGGAATTAGGGTCAGTCAGGTCACGTACGGAGGGCAACACGGATACACTTGAGTTATGAAATATGTCATTGTTATGTAAATTTTGACGTATTTCATCAGCGTATTTTTTAAATTAATTTCACTAAGGCATACGTGCAAATGATTCGCGTTATATTAAGTAGTCAAATTTGTAAATGCCATTCCTCGTGTTAGCTTTATAATACGAACATATGGGCTACCTGTTGGTAAATGATTAGCAATGCCCATAGGCATTGGCATTGTAAGAAATTTTAACCATCGCTTACATCGCCAATGCGCCACCAACCTTAGGAACTAAAATGTTATGTCCCTTGTGGCTGTAATAAAACTGGCTCACTCACCCTTCAAACCGGAACACATCGGCTGTATCGTAAGATTAACCACGTCATTTTTAACAAATTAAATAACGTCACAGTATGTAAGCCTCTAAGATATGTTGTAACATTTGAATTATTTATACAAGGCAAGTTCAATTGGGGCAAGTTTGTCTTGTCATTACTCTCTTTATGACTCTTTTCACTCTACTGCAAAGCTGCAATTTTATTTTAATTAATAATTTATTTTAAATAGAAATTGAGCCAGTATGATTATGGCTAAAAAGAAAATTATATTTTAAGACCTTAGTAAGACATGAATTACAATTCTTAGAGTGCAATAAGATGATGTATATATGATGACTATAATACCATTTTTGTTGGAATGTTTTGATTTTATAATTATATTAATATAAATACTAAAGTAATTGCCATAAAACTTGTGAGACGAATAGAAACAAATACACAATCACTAATATCAATACAGAACCAGAAGTCAGGGTCGCGTTGAACAAAAACTCATTTCATTTTTAAATTATAACGCGCCGCTAATACAAAATGGCGTCAGAATTGCTTTACGTTTGACGGCAAAGATCACGCGGGGCGCGTCAATCAGTGATGGTGACCACACTTAACTGACTAATTCATTAAGTGCTAAGGTTATTAATTTAAATCGTTTAGTTTCAATAATTTTAATATCGTCTTCTGGTTTATTTTGATTAATTAATAAATCTTTACTAATATTATAAAGGTGATAATGAGTTTCTTTGATTGTTTGTTTGTTACGTTTTAACGTGTTAACTAAATCGACCATTATGAAATTTTGTATAAGTATTATCTGGGGTACTGAAAAATATATAGGGTGCTTAATAAGCCCCCCCCCCCCACTGAAACTAGTATATTGTAGAGAAAATATAATTACCTACTATATAATACAGAAACACAAGCATATTAAATTACAGGCATAGGAGTATCGGTGAATTGGTATGAATGATTTTAACATAATATTCCTTGTATATAAGTGCTATATATGGAATAATAATAGAACAGAGATTAAATTGTAATTTTCCATGTATTTTCCATAATCTATGGTCACCGTTCGCAAAGACATCAAGTGCACTAATGTCGGGACATTAAGATTAAGGACACATCTAGTTGCTTTACCGGAGATCGTGTTTTTTATACCACTATTATAAATATTTTCAATGATTGCATCCAGATTGAATAATCTTTACAATTGTTAGAATGGATGCGGTATACGGTATATTATGTTATGATATAAAGATATATTGACTTTTTCTTATATAACATATAATATTTTTAACAAACGATCAGGCGGTACATATGAAGTTAAGTGGTCGTCGACACCTATACACATTTGCAAAAAAGTAGAAATTGCGAATAGGTTTATCAATCACGGAACAACATTTTTTTTAATGACAGCCAATCCACAAATTGTATGTGCAAAAGAAATATCACGACCTTGGAGGGTGCTACTGTAAAAATGTGAATTTCCCAAAAATATAATAATAAAAATCTGGTAAAAAGAACAGTTAACACTTACTATACTACATAGATTTTTTTAGAACATACTATTGACCTGATGACCACGTTCGTCATAAGAAATCAGCGCAAAAATTAAACACAAAAATCTTAATGTTAATATTTCATTAGAGCACTATTTTTTCCACTCAATCATCAATTTATAAGAAGTGATGTATCTATAATTCGAATTCAATTGTTTGTTTCCATAAAAATACCACATCCGACTAACAAACATCGGTTTTATCTCGATCATTACGTGTCGAGCACTTTACAATCGGTCACCTTGACTTTTCCCGATCGGTATGAAATAATTTGACATAATACCGCATCTACCGTCATTAGCTGTTGTCATTACTTCGTGATGCGCAATAGTTCGCTTTTGAGTTTAATTTATGTTCGACTTTTTGTATCTTGTTAATGCGAATTTGTTTTGTTCTAGAATCAATGATATACATGTGATAACATACGTTAATAGTTACTAGGTTTCAATGATATGTTTGTACATATAATATGCTGCCTCGTTGGTCTACTGGCTTATACGGCTGCAGCTGCCTAATCTTGAGTCCTGGGTGAGTGAGTGTTTCTATTAGGATATTCTCTTTAGTAAGATTCAGTCTGGATGTTGTCTTGGATGAAGCACGTAAGAGTTGCGCCTGAGCTTTTTCCGGTCATGTCGGATTTATCGCCCCATTGCGTTGTGATAATAACATTATACAGGTACGTTTGAGTTAGCAAACTGCGCACACACACGTCACATATATTAACAATTAGTGCAATAATAACTGGTGACATTTCTTATACAAGAACTATACCTAACTTTCGCTCAACGTATACAATAAAAAAAACTATATTTAGATTAAGGAACAGAGCGTGTGTCTGTTTAGGCAATATTTGGTAGTAAAATGTAGATTATTTTCATCTAGTCTTCCTAATAAATAATACTTTAGGCAATTGTAGAGAACCACGATACTAGTTTCATATCCAACGTCAAACGTATACTTTTTGGTAGGCTTGTTGCAAGGTAGGTATCTACCTAGATGGACTTGCACATCATCATATATTCCGCCAAGTAGCAATGCTTAGTATTGTTATGTTCCGGTTTGATAGGTGAGCCAGTGCACAGGGACAAGGGACATAACATCTTAGTCGCAAAGTTTTTGGTACTTTGATTATGTAAGTAATGGTTAATACTTTTTAGTGCCAATGTCGATACGATGGTGACCATTTATCATCAGGTAACCCATTTGCCGAAAAACAATTTAAACAAATGAAAGCTGAGCTCACTCGGATTTGAACCGCGATGTTCTATTTAGATCTCCGTTTTCAATCCACTGAGCTATGTGGTAATTAACATAACATAAATAGATTAAATGAGCTCACATAACATAATGATTCGAATGATTTTTCTATATTAATCACCTAGATGATTGGCATAAACGCGAGTATTATAGATGAAGCAAAATCGCTGCCCCACGACCTCATAACCCCCGATTTGTATGAAACTAATGAAAGTGTCTTCGTTTAATAATGCTATTTATCAAAACGTCATCAATATAAATACATATATATAAATAGTTTTAGTAAACGATTTGAATATTTAACGAAGCTTTAATATTTGGCTGTGATTTATGAATGTGGAATTTAGAATAGAAAGTTTTGTATTACGAATGGTTTGAAGTTTTTGTTATGTGATTATATGGTTTCATCTTGAGTTAATTAATTTTTAGCAATTAATATATTTTGTGTTAGAATAATTGTACGTGATATAGTAATATGTGATTTAATGTCTGTTTTTATTTAATTTATTTTTGTATTTAATAGGTGGCTTATGATATTAAAAACTGATTTGAAACTGGTCCACACTTCTGGTGACCCAAGAGCTGGCGCTTATTGAGCCCAAAGGCTGAGTCTAGTGATGCCGAGAGGCAATAGTACCAGCATCTTGGGTACAATGCCACAGGACAATCTTTTAGACGGTGTGTTTTTGCTATAAATTTGTAATGTGTATTTTGTCTTTTTATTTTAATTTTATATATTATAAAAATGACTGTACATAGTTTCCATAGTTACTTGTATAAATAAATAATTATCAAATATTTAGTGTCTATCTTATTTATTACAAATTATAATGAGTATTTAGGCTACCACTGTCAATTAAAAAATAAATAACAAGACACCGGGCAGATGTCATCGAAATTAATAGTTATTATTTAATATTTATTATATACTAGTTTTCTTCCGCTGTTTGTTTCATATGTGTGTTTGTAACATTATTTTTGTATCACCTGTTATATATTTTTATATAGTAAGATTACCTATATTCTATTATTTGTTATATCATTCGGCGATCTAGTGGCATATAAAGTTTATATAATATACAGACTGTATATAAAGCTACAGGATTTGCTATTTAATCCAGGATGGGGCCAGTAATAATTTTCTATTTTATATTTACAACCAGCGAAGCATACGGTTAATACCTAGTTTATTACTTATATTATAAATTCGAAATTGATTTTGTTTGTTTGTTACGCTTTCAAGTCTTAACTACTCACGATCAGCATGAAATTTTGCACTCATCTCTCCCTAAAACGCGGAGGAGGCCTCGGTTGTAAAATGTTCAATGGATGCGATTATCACAGGAGCGAGAGAATGGGCGCGCCTGTGAGTAGGTCTATGTTCAGCAGTGGATTAATGTGGGCTGAGTATGATGATGATGATGATATCATATAAGCCGTCTTTTATTATTATAGCACTCTTAAATTTAGAATAATTTGGAGCATTTTAATTTCAATATGATGTACAATGTTGCTGAAATATTTTTAAACGCATCGAACATCCATAGGCTGATTTCATTGTAACATTGGCAAAATAAGTATTCTAGAAGGAAACCCAATACGTTGCATGCAGATAGGCTAATACATATACGTATTTATTATATAAAAAAATATTTTTTTTAAACATTATTGTCTGTGGGAGAAAATAAATAAATTTATTATTTATATATATTCATCGATATAGTAGCATCACTAATTAAATAATAATACTAACCACAACTAATCGATATAACATCGATACAATAAATATATCCACGTCAAATTGTTTAGTACCTTTTATAAACCGCTTAACGGACGATTTATATTCGGAAACCGTCGGTTTTAAAAACCGAAAACTAGATTTTTAAATTCATAACGAACTGTATAAGTCGATAACGGCTCGTGTTATTGTGACAGATGTCAATAGTTTTTTTTTCTTAAATTTGTGTGGCATCTCGCCGGGGTCAAGCAAAGCTCACATAAAAAAATTTAAACGACCCACTTTAGATAGGATATACATTTGGTCGAACTTTAGTTCGCCCACGCGTTTTATGCTTGTTTTTAAAATTATCATAATATAGTACATGATTTGAGAATTTGTCGACAAATTTGTTTCTAATTTCGAAATTCTGAATTCGAAGTATGCTTATTTTGAATTTGATTAGTCGAACGTTTTTCTTTGTGTAATTTAAGACAATCTTATTAGACAGAACGCAATAAAAATGACACGTTTAATTTTGCAAGTTATTTTGGTTAGTTGTGTTCGGTGGTTTTATCATTGTCATGAAACCTGTACGTAATGCGAGTAAATCAAAAATCAGCAGTGGGAGAGAACAGTGGATCGTTGACCTTTCCTACGTAGTAAAATGTTCAATTAAACAAGGTTTTGTACTATATATTTATCTTACTAAGGAAAAATTCTGGTGGATTTTTGATATTATGGCGTGTTTGAACATATGTAAATGTATATAAGAAACTTCCTTCTTTAATATTATTACAGTACAATAACCCGAGATGGCCCAGTGGTAAGAACTCGTGATCTCAACCAATGATCGGTTGATGGGTTCAAACCCGAGCATGCACCACTGAATTTTCATGTGCTTCATTTGTGATTATGACTCATCTAATGCTTTACGATAGAATAGAATAGAATAGAATAGAATATGCTTTATTGTACACCAAAAGAGTTACAGAACCATTTTAAACACAAACACAAAAGAAACGAAAACTATTTTGTACAAAAGGTGGTCTTATCGCTAAAAGAGCGATCTCTTCCAGACAACCTTTGGGTGAAGGACTTGAAATAAATAAAGCGGTAAGGAGGTGTACTAATCATCTCAATTTTTATTTTTTAAATATATATATATATATATATATATATATATATATATATATATATATATATATACAGTAATATAGCTAAATATACATACATATAAATAAATAATATGTGCATAAACATACATATATAATATATAAAACAAAAAATGAAAAAAAAAATGTAATTATGATAATTATAATAATAAATAGTAATAAAGTGCGGCAGATAATAAAACAACACTCCCTGATAAATTATAAAGATAAATAATACGCCTTTAGTCGGATTTTAAATGTATCAATAGTTTGAGATTATCTTAAGTGGAGTGGTAAAGAATTCCATAGGCAAACTTCTTGGACAGAGAAAGAATTGGTATAAAAAGAAGAAGAGTGAGAAGGAATTTTAAGAATTAGATTATCGTCAGTATTATTTAAGATAGTGAGGAGAATTTGGATGAAAAAGTATACAGTAAATAAGAGAAAGAATATGAGTATTCCTGCGAAGACGGATTGGGAGCCACTTGAGTTTTTTGCGAAATTCAGAAATGTGGTCAAATTTGCGGAGTCCGAATATAAACCGAATACAGAGATTTTGAATACGCTCGAGTTTATTTAATTACTCCTCTCTTAGGTCAAGATAGCAGGTGTCAGCGTAATCAAGGATGGGCAGGAGGATGGCTTGAGCTAACGCAATTTTGGTAGGAATAGGTAGAAAATTACGTAATCTACGAATGGACCCAATTGAAACATTTTCCTACTCACTTCACTTATTTGTGACATCCATGAAAAATTTTGATCTATATATGTTCCTAAATTTTTAACTTTGCTGCTTAATTAGATAACAGTATTGTTAAAGACAACAGGTGGCAAACAAGAATAGTCTACACGAGGTAATAATTTATAACTGCCAATTATAATAGCCTGGCTTTTAATAGGATTTACTCTGAGACCAAAAGAAAGACTAAAATTTTGTCTAAGTCAGAATTAATTAATTGAATAGTATGTGGTAGGTCAGTAATTTTGGAATGGGCATAAATTTGGAGATCGTCGGCATACAGGTGGTAGGAATAAGAGATATGTTGACTTACAGAGCTAATGGAAATTGAGAATAGAAGAGGAGATAAGACACCGCCTTGGGGAACACAGGCACTTACCGCCAACCAGTCCGAGTAAGAATCCTGGATTCGAATACGTTGATGGCGACCATTAAGATAACTATAAAACCAATTAATTAACGATGGAGATATATTAAGAGAATTTAGTATAGCCAGGAGTATGTCGAAATCTACAGTATTGAAAGCATTACTAAAATCAAGCAATGATAAAATTGTAACTTCCTGGTTATCCATAGCTAATCTGATGTCATCGGTAATCTTGACTAATGCAGTAACCGTACTATGGCCAGATCTAAAACCAGGTTGAAAAGGATTTAGCAGGTTGTAGGAAGACAGGAAGAGGTTAAGTTGTTGATGTGCAAGACGCTCGTACGCTCGACGTATTCCATGCACCCGCACTGGAGCAGTGTGGTGGAATAAGCTCCAAGCCTTCTCAAAAAGGGAGAGGAGGCCTTTAGCCCAGCTGTGGGACATTCATAAGCTGTTACGGTTACAGTACAATATAACATTAGCGAAACAGTTGGGATAGGCCAATACACTTGTACACAAGTACACTTGAATTTTATTAATGATTGCGCGTTTAAGCCTTTTTTTTTCTTCTCACAGTGGAAACCTTCAGAAAGGTAAACAGGTCCCATGGGGGTGGAACCGGGTTATGTGGGATTCTTACCCACTAAAACCACTGCGATGGCCGTCCTCAGCACGGATCGGAGATCGCAGCTGCGGGATCGTGTTGATATAACGCATCCGCGTTTAAGTCTGCGCTGACACTATTGAGTTTGCATGTTTCTAAGTCAGAAGAAGATGTCACTCGTGTAACAACTCACTTAACAAAACTAATCTTTAAAGTGTATCTTTCTATTATATCTAGTGTGTTTTATTTCCAGACGGCATTACAATAAAAAAGGAAATTAATTGAAAAGTCTGCCTAAGGTTGGCAGCGTGTTATCAGCTAAGTGTTTTGTAATTATTGTGTTGTAGTACTTACAATTATATGACCAATCAATTTTTTTTTATTTTAATTTAAAAAAAGAACACACTCATAGAATGATAAATCAATAAAGTTTTAGTTAAATAATAAATACGCATCAAAATACAAGTCTCCAGTCGAAATGTATCCTGATGACAAACTACCCTTAGCGATATTTCTTAACGCTGTACGTCGTGATGATAAAACGGTAACACGGACCACCCATTTGCCGGACCGTGAACACGTATTACGCTCAGACGGATACGATAAGTTAATGTGGATAATTTTTTAAATGTATATTTTTCAAAGATTACAATTTTTATAATAACCTATAAAAGATGTATTTATAATTAATAATCAATATATTTGTACTTTACGTAAGCTGTTGAAAGTTCGTTTGAATTGTTATCTTACCGAAAGAACTGGCAAGAACCTGATTAGTTACTATTTCCGGTGTAGTTCTTATCATTGAATAATAATTTGTTATTCAATAGCATCCCGTAATTTCGTGGAGATCTCTTAGTCGTATTTAACATAAATTAGGTACATTTTAACAACAGTGCTTATCGAAATCACGGCTTTTGACTAATATTTACATGTTCCATCCTCTGAACCATCTGACATGTATATAATATATATAATGTCCTCCAGACTGATTTTGGCCATGGCGGCCAATCTCAAGAGAGATTAGCCAACTGCGCAGGACATATTATAGAGCACAAGTGTTAGCGCGAATACAGGTGTATACGTCTACGCTAATATGATTATGAATTAATTTAATTTGAAGTACTTTGAGTATTAGAGTTAATCAAAATTTTAATTGATGTTTATACAACAAAGTTATAACATTTTTAAGTCTTATCCATATTATGATAGCTATTGCCTTTACGTATATCATTGTAATTGGATTAAACGATTCCATTCTGTCATTGTTTTCAGCCGCCATTGTTTATGTCTGTTTGTCTGTCTGTGTGCTAATAAGCTGTAATGTGGCTCAATATTTCATCGAGATAGTGGCGCATGATTCAATTTATTACAATTGTATTATTAAAGTGACTACTGACGTCTCAAAATATCTGTCTTATATATATAAATATATATAGTTACTTTTTTAAAGTTTTATATATTGTGAATAGGTATTTCGAAAAGGTTATCCGGTTATTAGGACCAATTTATATAACAACATAGTCCTAATTTTTAATATTTCGGTAGCCACTTCTGACCTTTTATACTGTATTATATATAAAAATATAGGTATTTCTATAAAAATATATAATATATTTAGTATCCAGAAGTGAAACTGATTTTATAAAAACTTCTAATTGTTATTTTTAAAAATAGAACATCAAATCATACAAACTGATGTAAATAACTCACTCGTTTACTTTTAAAAATCCAAATTACACATTTGAACACATTCTACAAATCACAAGTCGCGCCAATAATTAATTAATTAATTTATCCTTCTGTCCACTAACAAAATGGCGATATAAAATTAGCTATCAACGCTGTTGTGTGGAACAAGGAGTCTCTATATTTTTTTTCATATTCACATATTTATGTATTATGCATGTGTGAATAAACTCAATCAAAGTGTGTGTGTATGTGTGTAAAAAATGTTTGTGAAAATGTTCGAAAATTAAATATTTTATCCTTTACGCGTGTAACTAACTCCCATTAAATAACACTTTAAGTTCAATTTTGCTTCCGCGTAATTGTATTAAGTATATACTTTGGAAGATTATAAATCGCACAAAATTAGTATCCACACATAAATTTAGCTATCAAAACTGCGACGCTATTACAGAACCGTATTACGATCGATTTATTTAACTGCGAAATAAATTATAAGCATTCCATTAATATTTAAATTATAAAATGTCTATATCAGCTTCGTGGTGGAAAAAGCTCCAAGCTTCTTAAAAGGAGAGGAACAATTGTGGGAGATTTACAGGCTGTAACTACTACTACTATTACTACTGTATTAAATAGCTTTTAAATATCATTCTTCCATCAGCGCCAATCCTCAGAATACGTGGACACATGCTTAGGAATTAATCTTACTTAAAATTGTATAAGTTCGTAATTTTAATGTATGTCCTCATAGTATTCTGTTTGTGTACCTATACAAATAAATAGATAAACCCAACGAGATTTTTATAAAAGCCGAGATGGCCCTGTGGTAAAAACGCCTGAATCTTAACCGATGATCGTGGGTTCAAACCCGAGCAAGCATCACTGAATTTTCATGTGCTTAATTTGTGATTATAATTCATCTCGTGCTTTACCTGCATGTGTCTAATTTCACTGAAATTCTGCCACATGTGTATTCTACCAACCCGCATTAGAGCAGCGTGGTGGAATAAGCTCCAAACCTTCTCCTCAAAAAGAGGAGAGGAGGCCTTTAGCCCAGCAGTGGGACATTCACAGGCTGTTACGGTAACGAGATTTATAAAATAGATAATTTTCTATTACACTTATAATATTACATTTGGTTATTATACCTTTAAGATTTGTCATAGAAAAATAAAATATCGCTTTTAAAATATTTCTGTAATAGCGCCACCTCGATGGTCCGATTATTGCACGAATTATCCGTTTTGGTAAAAGGTAACACTGAATTACATCGGATCTGTAATTTGTGAGGCCGCGGCTTCGATTCTCGTGATCGAACAACGTGGCCCAGTTTTAATGGGCCATAATCGTTTTTTTATCGTACTACGTGAAATTACAATTTATGATATATAAATTGCGTATTTAAAACTCTGAAACTCGATTTTAATATTTTATTTATACGTAACAAATATTTTGTCTCCTCTATATATATACCAATATATATACTAATAGTAATGGCGATCGATTGATCGTTACAGTGGTTTATGTGCTGCAGCTTACTGGTAGGGCTTTGTGCAAGCTCGTCTGGGTAGGTACCACCCACTCATTAGATATTCTAACGCAAAACAGCAGTACTCGGTATTGTTGTGTTCCGGTTTGAAGGGTATACATAAAATCTTAGGTCCCAAGGTTGGTGGTGCATTGGCTTGTAAGCGATGGTTAACATTTCTTACAATGCCAATGTCTATGGGCACTTACCATTACCAATTACCAGGTGGTCCATATGCTCGTCCGTCTTCCCACTCTATAAAAAAAAGCAACGAATGAGTGGCAGCAATAAAGATAGTATATAAATCATCTCAACAATATAATCGGTGAATCGTTGTCATAGCC
This sequence comes from Nymphalis io, assembly GCF_905147045.1. NCBI lineage: Eukaryota > Metazoa > Arthropoda > Insecta > Lepidoptera > Nymphalidae > Nymphalis > Nymphalis io. The sequence continues at coordinate 929,808 of NC_065903.1, forward strand.
TATTAATCTCAAATAGACATAATAATTTTTTTTTTATATATACAACTTGTAGATTAGCAGGGAAGGTAAAGATAAACTATTTAGCCGGGCCGGTTGGCGTGGTTGGTAGGTACTTGCCATTCACGCCGAAGGTTGTGGGTTCGATTGCCAACCAGAACAAACATTTGCGTGCATGATCATCTGTTTGTCCTGAGTCTGGATGTATTTAATACATACATAGATAGATACATAGTAAAAGCTCTGCTTAGTTTGGGATCAGATAACCGTGTGTGAATATTATACTATGTCATATTATTAATATACTATGTCATGTCATGTCATGACATTAGAGGCTTACTAAGAACGGATTTTACGCAAATCCTATCCAAAATACATATTTCTTCTTATCTAACCGTGTAAATTCGATACGATTAGCTAGTATATTTATATATACCGTCTAGTAAATAAATGTATGAAGCCGAGATGGCCCAGTGGTAAGAACGCGTGAATCTTAACCGATGATCGTGGGTTCAAACCCGGGCAAGCACCACTGAATTTTCATGTGCTTAATTTGTGATTATAATTCATCTCGTGCTTTACGGTGAAGGAAAACGTCGTGAGGAAACCTGCATGTGTCTAATTTCACTGAAATTCTGCCACATGTGAATTCTACCAACCCGCATTGGAGCAGCGTGGTGGAATAAGCTCCAAACCTTCTCCTCAAAAAGAGGAGAGGAGGCCTTTAGCCCAGCAGTGGGACATTCACAGGCTGTTACGGGAAATAAATGTATATACATTACTATTGTTTGAAGGTACAACAATACTTAACTAGTAACACTTAATCGTGACGTATCAAATGTAAACGTGTATGAGTGTGTGTATTATAAAAACCGACATAGATATAAAGTATTATTTATGAAAGTTATAAATACAAATAAAAATATTCGAACAAATAAATCTATTTTTAAATTTAAACATTTATAACACAATTCGTATTCAAAATTCGAGTACATTAAATCCATTAATATATCAACGTGATAGTATAAATCATTCGCGACATCAATCAATCAATCGTTTGAATCGATTGATCTCATTCGATTCATCGCTCGATCGGACTTTACGGCGCGAAACAATTTGAAAGGCTGTATGAATAATTCACTTCATTATCGTATTTGATATATGGCTTTTCGATTACTTGAAATCAAAGTATGTTCTCGTGGAACAAATTAGATTATATTTTTCCAAACAGTGCTTAGGAACATATCATGTTCGAAGATTGAGGAATCGACTCCGTGCAATACAGTTGAACTTTCTTATCATAAAAAGTGGTGAAGAGAAATATCCTGAGGAAACCTGCGTGTTGTCCAAAAATTCTGCCACTTTAAAAATTATACACTAATCGACAGCGATGCAGCGTGAATGATTAATAATGCAAGCCCTCTTCTTAGAACAGGAGATAAGCAAATGTACCTTAACCTATCAAGGGCACATTTACCTATATTTAATTAGTGTGTATAAATGATAAAAGACCATATAGATGTTAAAAATGTATATGATATATTAATATCCATGTTTTTATATTATTGGTGGAGAATAATTAGTAACTATTGAGTATCTTGCCGGTTCTTCTAGGCAGTGTCTACATTCTGAAATGATCGCATATTTAATTGATGATGTCTGATCGATTTCTGCCGCGGCGGCCAATCTAGTGCACAAGTAAATGTGCAAACACAGATATAGTCTCTATAACTCTCATAACACGACGTTGACATGACAGGTAAGTGGCGCAGGATTAACGGTTTTACGTGTTTTCCAAGGCACAGGAGTGTACACAGTTCCAACTTCCAGACTCTAGGCTGCTACCGAATAAAGCCCGTGTGTTCCAGTTCCATCCAGGACCTCGCATTCTACAGCGTTGTAAATAGCCACTAGATCATCGAGACAGGCATTATATTTAAGTCATTTTAATTAATGAAAGTCTACAACTTGACTTAAGAATATTTAGATTTGATATGACGGTTCTTAGATATTTCGAAGCTTGAAAGTAGATCAGGTTCACTTTCACGTTATGTGTTTGCTTTCTAGGTTATTTATATTTCACCTGCAGATAAGAAAATCAATAACTAAAGTAAATCGCAAGTCTTGTTATATATTTTCACAAATTTATATCATGTTAGGTTGACTCATATTTATATATAACACTGGTCTTATCAAGAATAAGTGAAAATATTGAATATAAATATGGTTTTAATATTATCCTCTGATAATTATTTTTATTTAATCTGTGGATAATCATTTCTTTATGAAAAAGTTACGCGGATGGGCAAATGAGCCACCCGACGGTACATTGACATAACCGCCCATAAGCATTGGCGTTGCAAGACTATTAACCGTTTCTGACATCGCGAATACGCTATCAACCTTAGGAACTAAGATGTTATGTCTCCTGTGCATGTAGGTATACTGGGCTTACTCACCCTTCAAAGTGGAACACAACAATATTAGGTATTGCTGTTTAACGGTACAATATCTGATGAGTGAGTGGTACCTACGCACATGGACTTGCATAAAATCCTACCAACAAGTCCATATAACAATAACGATCGTGATAATATCTGATGAATTTTACTAACTTTTTTTAATGGAGACTCGCTGCGTAATCGTAAACGTTGTGCATTTGCTATTTCCTTGCCCTCATAATCCGATGGGACGACAATTAGACAGGACCAAAAAAAAGTAATGTAAGACCATCGGCTTGGCATACTTGTCGAGACCTAAAGTTCGTGTAATGTATCACACACACAAAGACATACATAAATAACTTACTGATACGTATTTGACTCTATCTATCGTCAAATAAACTTTGATTTTCATATTATCTCGACACCCATAGCCACATAACAAGGCCCTGTAACATGTTGCAACATAGTTTTAATAAAAATCAGTAATCGCTTTTGCATTGTCTAGTGCACCCACGCTGGCTCCAGATAAATTATTAATAGTGAATTTGTAATGACGTATAGATTAAACATATTTTAGATAGTGTATACTTTGTTTATTGTGCCTAATATATTTTATAATCGGAGTCCGATGAGTGATTGAAACTTGATGGTAACATTTGATGGCCATCACTTCTGAACTTTGGGTATAACCCACAATACGCCGTTGTTGAGACCTTCAATATGCCGTTGAGCATTTGAAGTCACCATTCAAGGAAGAACTGATGATTCGATTGTACAGACGTTAATTTATAAAGCGCAGGTATACCGACGTATAAAGCTGTAATTGACTAGAGATATTTTATACTATCGATAAAATTGTGGATATAATCAATAAATAATATAATAATAGAATGTGCCATTAAAAAAACTTTAGTTAGCGTTAATGTACCTCCATGATATATTAGATTTTATCTGTAATTGTAGAATTACAGATAAAGTGACAGTAGTGTCACTCATTTCTTGTATTCTTGCGCTGTAACTTTTATGTTAATGAGGAAAAAGATGGAAGAAGATGGCACATAAATTTCAACGTATCAACGTCGGGGTAGGTACCACCTACTCATCAGATATTCTACCGCAAAACAGCAGTACATGGTATTGTTGTGTTTCGGTTTGTAGGGTGAGTGAGCCAGTGTAATTACAGGGACAAGGGACATAACATCTTAGTTTCAAGGTTGGTGGCACATTGGTGATATAAGCGATGGTTAACATTGTTTACAATGCTAACGTATATGGGCGTTGGTGACCACTTACCATCAGGTGACCCAAATGCTCGTCCGCCTTCCTAATCTATAAAAAAAACATCTTACATCAGAAATTTGTATCTTACATCTTTATCTAACATAAAAATCTTTTAAAGATATACAATAAGAGAGAAGAGGAAAAAGCTATTAATGTCATTACACTTATAAATAAGACCATAAATAACAGTCTAGCCTAGAAGTATGTCTAACTTACATTACTCTTTGTCGACGTCTGGTCTCAACTGTTTCGGTAAGTTGTATTATGCACTTAGTCATACCATAACAATGGTTGTACAGTGTACAAAACCTTACATCAAGTTTTGCCATTCAATTTTGACCACTATGTCTAAAAGAATAAACATCACAGTGTTTATGTTGTAGGTTGTACGCATCTCGTTCGGTGGTATCGACGCCGTTTCTACATTTGCATAATTCGACACGAATAGGAGTCTTGTATAATAAATATGTGCTAAGATTCATTCAAGAATAAATATAGTTTAAAGCGATTAGTCTTGTAAATTTCCTCTTACAAGTATGCTAACAATCGATCTTATGATGACACGCCATTTCATTTGTCATCTTCAAATTTTACTTAATCATCAGCATATTAGAGACTGAATATTTGAATAAATTATTTTTTACTCCATTGCGTCTTTGGCGAAACTTCCTTTAAACAAGAACATGACAATACTAAGTATTGTTTTTGATGTAGAATATATCGGAGTAAGTGGTACCTACTCCAACGGGCTGGAGAATCTTCGAGAAAAACATAATAGCTTTGCTCTGCCTGACCTGGGGTTTCAACCCAGGACCTTTACTGGTGGTAGGGCTTTGTGCAAGCTCGTCTGGGTAGGTACCACCCACTCATCAGATATTCTACCGCAAAACAGCAATACTTGATATTGTTGTGTTCCGGTTTGAAGGGTGAGTGAGCCAGTGTAATTACAGGCACAAGGGACATAAAATCTTAGTTCCCAAGGTTGGTGGCGCATTGGATATGTAAGCGATGGTTGACATTTCTTACAATGCCAATGTCTAAGAGCGTTGGTGACCACTTACCATCAGGTGGCCCATATGCTCGTCCGCCTTCCTATTCTATAAAAAAAAAAAACCTTGCGATGTGTGGCCTTTTATCCATTACACGAGCGAGGCAGTCAATAATAAACTAACCAAATATTATGAAACAAAAATATTTAAAACACGGTGCATTAAAGATGAAAGTTGCGATCAAATCATAACTTCTCAATGACGGACCCAATCTAAGGATTTTATCTAGTACCCGATAAGTAGCAGTAATAAATAAAGATATTTTTTTTAGTATTGAAGTCACATATCGTCTGTATTTATGGGGCTCGTTTCCAACAAATCATCGCCTTTGTACTTTTGACCGTATTTGAAACCGACGAAGTGTTAAGATTTATGCCACTGTTTAAATTCTACTGGAACATGGAATAATAAAATCAGGAATTGGCTTTATTGGTTTGTGTTTTTGAGTGTAGATTGAATGTTGCACTGAACGTACGTTAGTCGTTACCGCTTTTTAAAACTTATTTTATGCATTAGTCGTTATTCGTTTCATAACTTCGTGAGATATTTCTAATCTGAATATGAAATGCATAATAAATAAACTATCCACATCATTTCATTGTTTTTTTTTTCATTTAGACAATGATGAAAATCTCTATCTTAAGAATCTATTTATAATGATACGAATACTTTAAATACTTTTTGCCAATATTATCAATGTCGCTTCTAGTTACTACTTTTCCATAACTGCACTTAATAAACGTCAAAATATTTTTACCCCTCGTCGTTTACGGGTTAACTGGGGTGGCGAGTATTTTGTAGGGCAATTGTTTGATAATTTTATTTATGAAGCGTGAGCTACTTCATAAAACCAAGATAATACACCGAGTACTAACAAACAACAGAGCTATAATTCTTAATAACATCAATGCTATTCTACTATCTACCTTATACCGTTGTAATAGAGACGCGTGACATTTTCAAAAACGGTAAATTTTAATTTGTTGTAAAATCCGAGTCTATAAATGAGCTTAGAAACAGAATTGTAACAATTCGGCTATTTAGAAAGTCGTTATTTCAATGGGGCGCGACAAATCTTTACTGTAATTCGATCTGCCTCTTGAATTACTATTAAATAGATAATCCTGACTTTTATGAGACCTTGATCGTTGAGTAATATTTATTGGAATCAAGTGAGAAGTACAGTAATCGATACAATATATGATATGTATCATATATTTTAATTGACAGCTCCGCTATTCATTGCTCGAATGTATTTTTATATAATGTCTTAAATTTAAATATAGAACGATGAAAAAAAACTCTAACGTTATAACTTGTTTCTTAATTTAAATGTATAATTATTAAACTATTTATTGTATATATGTTTTATGGTAGGGCTTTGTGCGAGCTCGTCTGGGTAGGTACCAGCCACTCATCAGACTTCTACTGCAAAACAGCAATAGGTACTTGGTATTGTTCTGTTATATATATATTAAGGTATATTCCAATCTTGCATTGGATTCCAATTATGTGGTGCTAATTAGTTTACGTGTAGTTTATGTGTAGTTTCGCATCCTATAGAGATCTTTTCACGTTCATATTATTTAACATATAGCTACGTATTAGAATACAATATTTTTATTCAACTTATTTTAAAACTGTACTAGACTGTATATACGATATATTCGTTAAATAAATAATAATCAAACAGGTGTTAGAAGTATGAACAAACGAACTATTAAAGGAAATTATTGGTAATAATATAGTGACAGCTTAAGTGATTACTTCTTCTAAATGACAACTTCAGTGTTATATCCTGGAACATTATTCACACACGACCATCTGATCCCAAATTAAGCTTGTACAAAGCTTGTGCTATGGAAACCAGACAACTGATATACCACATACTACTTTTTCTTTTGTAAATACATACTTATTTAGATAATTACACCTACTCAGGACAAACCGACATGTTTATACACACAAATTCCTGTCCTGGGTGGGAATCGAAACCACGATCTGCGGCGCAAAAGGCAAGTCTACCAACCACGCCAACCGGCTCGATCATTTTATTACAATTTGCTTTAAGATTATTTAAATAAATAGTAATTACATATATACGTCATACATGTTCTCAAGAATGTTATTAATATATAATATAAATAACATAAGAAGACTTCTTGCGTTCTACATAATTACTGTTCAATAGAATTCAATGTAACAATAAATTAAACTTCATAGGAGTTGTTTTTAATCAGTAGTAATATTGTTTGTTTATAGTAGAGTATAATAATAGTTTTTTTTTTTGAATAATCTTATTGATGAATTAATATTAACTAGCATTACGCGCATTTAGAATTAATTATACATTAAAAAACGTTTTTTATCAAGTGATTAATTAAACAATGTAGTGTCTTGTTCTTTCGAATATTTTTTGAAATAAAAAAAATCGCATAAAAATATTATTTAATTTCAAACTCATACTAAATGCTTGTCTCATCTGGTTTATATAATATATTGTGTGAAATAATAAATACGTTACAATTGAACTGAATTATCATTCAAAACAATACAACAATTAACACCAAGCAATAACGATAAAGTACAGTGCAAGAGAAATATTTGTACGTCAAAAGATAGAAATCGCGCCGTGTATTACCATATTTCTATACAAATGTACCATTTCGTGGTCTCAGATAGAGTGTTATGACGCTTAGTCATCGAACTAAAACTATGCTAATAAACTCGGCTAGAAGTAAATCATGGTTGGGGCAAGGTTGGTACATGGATCTAGAAAGTTTTGACGTTTGAAACGACGTTTTTTTTTTCATTTAACGTGGAAGGCAAACATAAAAGTGATTCTTTTCGCTCAAAGATATTTATCAAATATTCTACCAACATGCAGTAATGCTTAAGGCTCAAGGGACATAAAATCTTACTTCCCAAGGTTGGTAGCGCATTGAAGATGTACGTGATGGTTGATATTTCTAACAATATAAAAATCTATGTGCTGTGGTGAATACTTAACATTAGGTAGCCCACTAGACAGTCCACATACCTAATACAATAAAAATACCCTTCAAAACAGAACGCAGCAATCATTATTCTGTGTAATGTCTGTTGGTAGAATAATTGGTAAGTTCACACGCAAACGAACCTGCATATACGTTATTAAAATCTCATGTACTCAACTGGTGAGTGTACTATAGTTTTACTATCTTCTGAAGCTTGTTACTCGTATATAAAATAGCAGATGCCCGAGGATTTAAGCCTTGGCCAGTCAAGTCAGGCCAACAAAGGCTTATGGAGTTTTTCTGTCTATGAAATCTCAGAAAAAGCTCAGTTCGGTATTTAATAAAAAAATTAAACTACGTTTTAATTTTTAAATATTGGTTCAGTTCTGATAACAATGCATTTTTACAGTAATTATAACCAAATTCTGCAACCAGGGTAGGCTCCAGATGAAGATCTCAACGAACAAATTCATAGACATGAAATTTTATAAATAAACTCTTGTTTTTAAATATCTTTTTTACTAGTATTATATTATATAAATTTAATATATCACTAAATTTGACAAATTCCATTTCTTCATACATCATTGTCGTTCGAATATATCCGTATTCAAATAGTACCTTCTAGATAAATCACCAGTGTGCAGCCTAAGTATGACGCCTACGTATTACATTTCACACTTACTGCAAATTATATAAAACTTGCCCCCAAAAATATACTAGCTCACTCTATTTATGTATGTGCTTATGTTATGACAGCTTGTTAGTGTCCCACTAATGGTCTAAGAAATTAGGAAGACAATTGACAATTGACCAGTGTATCGTCCGCTTAAACGATCTACGCTTGCACGAAAAATATGCAAGCGCATGTTACTACTAAGCATAATTAATTAAAACAAATTTAAGAATGAAATTAATAGACAGAATATTACGTCTACTACGTACAAATTAATTTAGAAAAAAAAAGTTAAATGGAGTAATTGAAAATTAAATGAATAGTAAAAAATTACACGATGACGATAAGTACAAACGAGAGCTAATTAACACTTTTTAAAGGGCCGTGTTTTTTTAAGAAAATGCCACCATAATAGTGGTTACAGAACGTTAAACTTATATTCTTAATAAGACCATTTACTAATTTGTACAAAACTTGCGCTTGTTCTGAAGTAGGGTCAGCGAGGGCATTGTTACACGCTCCCACCTCCTCGCGATAATTAATTAAGCGTAAAACAAATATTCCATCAACGTCATTTCGAGCACACTCCATTATTACATGTTACGTGTCTTCTATGATGTTGTATATACTACAATTAGGTGAGGGTTTTACCCATAAGAAAACCATAGGTATTTAATGGAATGTGTCCGGAACGAAGTCACTCCCTTCTCACTATTTATAAAGTACCAAATCTAAAGAGCATATTCGATACAATACTATATTGTAATACTCATACATTTAGACATTTAAACGAAATGAAAATCAAACAAGCCTTATTAACTAGTTCGATTCTATATCTACATTACCCAACATTGATTAATGGAACATAAACATTAAGCATCCGACACACAGGGTAACCAAGCGTAATACACATGTTCATGTGATAAAAAACACTACCGATGTCTCGCGGCCGCTAACGAAGTGGCATTGTTGAACCATGCGGTACTAACGTCTAACCATGAGCTATAGTATGGTACAAGTTAGTAAAACGAATAGTTGAAAATATAAAACTTTACATACATTAGCATTTGACAGCTAAGCAGTTATACTTAGAATTGTTGATCCAGTTTTAATGCGGTTGAGCTAGTGTAGCTAAAGGCAAGAGTAGCATGCGCAAGCGATCTCGTGACGCTCCACGTTAATACAGAAAGGGTACCGCTGGTTTTTAGTAGATATTCTGATGTTCGAGGCGCACTTGGCGCTTTGGACACCGGCGAGCCCCACGTACTCCCCTACTGTTTCCGTGGGGGAAACACGTTATGCGCTTTTCCAGCGCTCAAAAAAATGTTGCTAAGGTTGTTAGCTCTATGGCGATATAATGAATGGCTAATACTTATTGCAGTGTTAATGTCTATGGCGATGTAAGGAATGGTTGCTAATGGTTATGGGAGGTGGTGACCACTTACCATCAGGTGGACTATTTCTCAGTTACAGTTATCGTGAAAATACCTGGATATGTCTGGATGTAAAAAAGAATAGGAGTAGGGGTGAGTAGTTGGAATATGCTCTAAGCATTCTCTGCAGAAGGACCTACTTGCTTAGCAGCGAGATTAGTTTCTTAAAACCTATTTTATTTCTCATAACAATATATCCAAAACATAATATTGTACCGAAACAAAACCGCTATACGCTTGCAACTTGCGCCCAACTAAAACAAATCCGAGCAAAATCGAACTACTGCCAAACAATAGCGCGTCCTCAATACAAAATTGACAAAGGCGAGTAAGAAACGTTGTATTTATCGCCCTCTGTCTAAGAAATATCTGCATGATAATATCCTGTGACTAAAATGTTTAAAAACGCCATAATAACGATCTGTTTTGAAAATACATGCTTTTGATATTTACTTTAATATATTTGTTGTTTGTTGTTATTAATAACATATTATGTTAAATTTCTTATAATTATTATTTATATATTTAATTAGAAAAGTATATACAAATATTTCAGACCTCTTAGTAGAAGGAGTTGAAATGGCCCAAGGGTTAGAACACATGAATCTTCATCGATATTTGCAGGTTCAAACCCAGAATTAAATTTTCATGTGTTTATATTATGTGTGTATAATTTATCTCGTGCTCGAGGGTGAAGGAAGACATCGTAATGAAAATTTCTTGAGCTTAATTTCACTAAAATTCCAATCGGTGGACCAACTTACGGGTTATTACTTTAATTAATAAATATTTTTTTATATGTTTACCTTACGGATTACTCTAGTTTATTAATTGTTATCCAATAAGGAACAAACATTAAATAACCGATGACTTCTTACCATTGAATCATTATATCCGGTTACTTTTTGTTATAAATAATTAATATTATCAATTATAAGAAATGTGTATACTTAAATAATTAACTTTATAAATATTTATTATAAAATTACAATAATTGAATAATAACTGATTTTTTTTTTTTTTTATAGAATAGGAAGGCGGACGAGCATATGGGCCACCTGATGGTAAGTGGTCACCGACGCTCTTAGACATTGGCATTGTAAGAAATGTCAACCATCGCTTACATATCCAATGCGCCACCAACCTTGGGAACTAAGATTTTATGTCCCTTGTGCCTGTAATTACACTGGCTCACTCACCCTTCAAACCGGAACACAACAATATCAAGTATTGCAGTTTTGCGGTAGAATATCTGATGAGTGGATGGTACCTACCCAAGACGAGCTTGCACAAAGCCCTACCACCAGTAACCAGATTGTAAATTTGTTATGACATGTGGCGTTAGGTTTTATTTCTTATGATAAACAAGATGGCGTCAATTGAAAAAAGGCGCCAAGAGACGGAAATTGTGACTTGTTGAAAATTATATCAAAATAAGAGTCAACTCTTTAGTATAAATAACTGACTGATTAACTTTTTTTTGGTAAAAACTAAGTAAGAATCCAATATTGACTTACATAAGTGGTCAAATTTGGCTATATAATTCTAAGTATTTAATGAACGTCTGCCTTGTTGATAATCGAAAACATAAATTCATTGTATAACGCCCTTATATACATCGATTCGAAGAATATTTTATTGATAAGTATAAATTATGACAATCACTAACGATTAATGGAATTATGTATCCCAAGCCTCGGAAAATACATCAAGTTGTTGCTTCTGGGCCTGAAATCTTACCGATCGTGTCAAAATGTCGTCCCATCTGATAATGAGAGCGAGAGAATAAAGAGTGTACTTGTATTTGTGTACACACTTGTACATTATATTATGTCCTGCGCAGTTGCTAATCTCTCTTGATTGATCCGCCGTTGTTGAAATTGGTTATCAGTGTATCATCAAAAAAAAATAGGGTTATATTTAAAATATTTATTTATTTGTAAATTAAGTATACTCTATTTTTTTAACAAATTCAAGCTCCCATTCGGCAAAGACCGCGTGCTATTTGGTACTAATAGAAAATCCTTATTGTGTTCAAAACGATTATTGTTAGTTCAATACAAATGACGCGCCTCACTCAGAATTCTATTTTATTCACGTCTTTAGTAAAATTACTTAAAACAATATCAATATTGGATTAATAATTCAATTACTTCAACATAAGTTTATTTAAAAAAAAAACCGTAATATAGACTCACGTCTCACGATTTTTGTTCACAGATGTTAACCCTCTTACAGAGACGATAACCATTCGCATCTTGTATAATTTTATCAGGGACATTATCAAACATATTTATTACAACAAAAACTGATATTGAATCGAATCATCGATAAAAATCGTCACCTGGCTCACTGGGGTCGTTAGTACCCCGTACCCACATATTTTTTGATGAAAACAGATGCTTACAACAATAGCTTGAATATTCGGTAGGCGGTGACGGATAAACAGTTTGAAATGTGGTCAGATGAAGTAGCTTAGGACAGGATAGGATGGATGTGGTTTTGATACAATCCATCGTCCTTCCTTCTTTTACTTAAAAACTTAATTCGCTCTTTTTTTCATTAGTGATTTGATATTCGAAAAACATGTTCTTTCGAATATCAAATCACACATTATTGACTTATACTCGTATATATAAGTATATCATAATTATTATAATTTTGGTACAGTATAGTACAGTAACAGCCTGTTAATGTCACACTGCTGGGCTAAAGTCTTCTCTCCATTGTGAGGAGAAGGTTTGGAGCTTATTCCACCACGCTGCTCCAATGTGGGTTGGTAGAATACACATGTGGCAGAATTTCAATGAAATTCGACACATGCAGTTTTCCTCACGATGTTTTCCTTCACCGTTAAGCACGAGATAAATTATAAACACAAATTAAGAACATGAATATTCAGTGGTGCTTGCCCGGGTTCGAACCCACAATCATCGGTTAGGATTCACGCGTTCTTGCCACTAGGCCATCTCGGCCTATAATATTACATAATTTTAGTGTCAGTATCATATTTTATCCTTATTAAAAGGTCACTTAAAAACACTTACTGACATTTGTTGTTTTTGCATTTGTGATATGTAGGAACAGCTGGTATATCTCCCACGGCTGAGCCTAACAGTGATGCTTGCTCGGTTTTGAGCCCGCGATTTTCGTTCAACATATTATAACCACTGAACCATGTCGGCTTTCCTGTCATGACACTAACATTTATACTTTTATAATAATTATTTAAAAACTATAATATAAAATAAACGTAATAATATAAAATTTGTATAATTACTAGTAATTAACAAATTTTACTCTAAGTAAGTACTTCAATGTAAATTGACTATCATTTTTAAAGGAGGTATATTTTATGAGGATATACCTAATTATTAATTAATTAAAAAAGTAGAATAAATATATCTTTAATCATAGGAGACCTATCCATAAAAACTTTCCTGAACAGCGTTAATCTACAAATTGTGCTATATTATCTGTGAATGACGATAGTAATTTATCTTTGCTGGCCACAAAGCGAACGAAAACATTGTTCAAAATATTGACACGTTTTTGTTCAATCGCATCGGGGTCGAAAGGACCCCCCACTTATCGCTTTATTGTCTCTCGAACATTGTATATTGGAGGGTTGGTATAAAATTATACTTACAGCGAAACATTGTAAATGAAACCTATCTCACAAAAAATAAAATATATTTTGCACATAATATTAAAATAAATATATAATATAATATTTTATAATATAATTATGTTTATAAATTTTAGATAGTCTCGATTTTTGATTTTACTAAATTTATTGACTGCTTGATACTATTATGTTTTTTTTTTATATACATAGATCTGAGTTATTTATTTATCGATGCTTTACATTATTTAAATTAAGATTTTTTATATTACATGACATTTGTGAATAATCGTTACTTGTTTTTATTGCGATGTTTTTCTGTAATTATCATTTGCCCTCCATTATAGTTATGTTGGTATAAATTAACCGATTTTAATATCGTATTTATTAACTACTAAGGTCACATAAAATATATAGTTAAAGTTAAGTTACTAAAAAATAAATTTGACTGATTCCATTTATGAATTATGTAATTTATGTACATTTACTTTAACCGACACGGAAAAGTCTACTTAAGCTTCATAGACGAAAATAACTTTTTTTTCTAGTAACATGTATAACTAAAACATAAATCGCTCTATTCCATAGCTTGGACCGGTGTACAAAAATTGCACATTTGCTCTTATAATATTTTGAAAGATCGTGTCAAATGATTCCATTATGCGTTATTGTGTTCAATAAAATGCAACCGTCTTTACATACTATTAAAGTTGAATATATGCGATACGCCAAAATAGCTCTTAATGTGTTAAAAATTAGATTCATTATCCCGTAGGATTAAATAGCGTACAAATACAATGATATGATTTCATAGTGCGCAAATAGTAAATGTATATCTTCAAATCATTAGTCAAGGCACTTAATTCATTGTAGTTCTGCTCTTTGCCAGTGAAATATCGCTCTATATAGCGGTTTTTTTATCGTTTCGATCATAAAAGATTTTGAATTGCGGTTCGAAATATTTGTCATACTTCAATTTTTTTTTTATTAATAATCTGTGCTTTAAAATTTACTACATAAATAAATAAAATATATTCACGAAGCGTTCTCCCACGTAACCCGTATGGGTCTGGATGCTCCAAAAACGATAAAAATCTAACAATGAAACGAAAACATTAATCAAAATCGCAAAAAAATGTATCGTCGCGTGGGCGAACTATTTAATACCAAGGCCAAGTGTGTCTGTCTTATAAATTAAAAATATAAATTTGTAATTATTCAAGTGTCTGAGTCATAATAGGGTAATTTTTTTTTGGTTGGCATAAATCTTTTGATAACACATAGATTAAAATAACGATGATATAATATATTTATTTCTAAGCTATTTTATTACATATTTAGTACAAGTTAAGTTTTACATATGTATATAATAATCTAATATTATTTGTAAATTATATTTGTGATAAACCCATGGATCACGATAAATAGGCCGTCGAGATTTACGCGAAGAAAGGCAGGAAAAATAAAACCTACCTCAAATAAAACAACGATTTACTTTACCAATATTTAGACAATTTTTGAATTTTCACTTATGTAGTCTTTAATTATTATTCTACCTAATCCATGAATGTTAATTGAATATTTTAATTTCACATACAAATAATACTGCGTATAAATCCTTACATATATATTAAATAATATATTGATTTATTATTTAAAAAAAAATCGATAAGGCTTTAGTCATAGTTTCGCGGAACGCTACAATTTGATCGACATATTTTTCAATACTTCTATTTTGGATCGCATACAACAATAAAATATGGAGCGATGTCTCGTAAAATTAATGGTATTAGCTGCCCTCAAAGCCCTTTATTCTGAGTATTATATTTTTTATCATTCCACGAACTCAGAAGAAGGCTCTCGTTCCTAAAAACAATTGGTTTTTGTTTACTTCATTTCGTTATTGACGTGTCAAATTTAATTTATAATATTTGTATATTGAGATCAAATGTCAGCTGGGTTAATATTTTTTCTATGAATTTTAATTTAGTTAAACCTTTTTTTATTTGTATGAAAAAAAAATAAGACAAGATCCACAGATGTGTTGTCCTTGTCTTTGGCGTATATCACTGGTGGTAGGGCTTTGTGCAAGCTCGTCTGGGTAGGTACCACCCACTCATTAGATATTCTAACGCAAAACAGCAGTACTTGATATTGTTGTGTTCCAATGTGTAAAGCCGTTGGTGGCCACTTACTATCAGATGACCCATATGCTCGTCCGTCTTCTATTTCTATTTAAAAAATACATTTACTTTGTTTTAATGTTATTTTATATTTGTATATGTTTACCAAGCAGCATCATAATCTGTATATCAGGATTAAGACTTGATAGAGATAAAGTATTCATACAGTATAAATATTGGTTTTTATCAGACATCATGGATCCTTTAACGATAATTTAAAATAAGAACTTAATTTTTTTAATTAATAGTAAAACATAAAAAGTACGTGTGAATTCTCAGTGCTAAAATAATGACAGGTTAAAACATTTATTTTAATTATTCAGTCAGTTTATAATTCAATAACTATAGCAAAATGGCCCAGCGGATAGAGCGCGTAATTTGCTATCATTCATTATTTACAGCTAATTGATATATAAGCATGAGTATAAGATGATACAAAATTTGTCTTATGACGTCATAACTCGACATTTATATAAGCATAATTACAATTATTTAATAATAATATTAATCAAGTAAAGAACTTGAAGTCAATAATTATTTTAATAAATCATAATCAGCTACTTTTTTTTAATTTGAACACAATGATATGTATATAGCCGCAATTATCTTAATACTATTTATTCTTTCAAATAATTGAAGCCACCCGGGCTGTTCTTAGTATTGAGAATTAATAATATTAATTGATCGTATCGACTATGAATAACTTTGTATTGATTTGATATGATCGAGATTTGTTCAAAACTATTGTTATTTAACCTTTATTCGTCTTGTACCACCTAGCATGTTCCTAGTATCGAAATATTGCATACAAAATAAAACATTCTATCGAATATATTATTTATTTCGATGTTTAGAGATCCATTGTGATATTTTAATTAATTTTCAAGCCTTCAACTATAATTGTAGTGTATAAAAACTTCACATATTATATTGTAATGTCTAAAAATGTTCGTTGTTCTAGTGGCTAGTTTAAGGTTATATTAAGCCTGGAAAAAAATGTTGCCACAAATATTGTCTTATCTTAAAATATTAAATGAACAATTCTTTTATTTACGTAACATATTTTGTGTATATCGGAAACGGTTTTACTGTTTTGATTCAAATTTTGTATTTAATCAGGGTGAAAAACTTGATTTCTTTAAGTTTATTTATAAATAGCAGGTGTCTTCGCTGAAAATTCCCTAAAAAAATATAAATAAAACTCCTTCGCCCAGTTAATAAATAGTCCTCGGATGTCATATGAATATGTTAGTCATGAACATCTCGATGTGTGTGATTATTAGAGTGCTTTTGATTCCGTACTGACTTGTCTTATTAAAGCGTAGAAATCTTAGAATTTTATAAACTCTTAAAATTTTTAGTTTTAATATATTTATTACTCTTAATTTTTTATCTCGTGCTTACCGTATTTTAGTACTTTAAAAAATTTGTAAATAGTTTTATACTTTTTTGCCAAATATCATTATTATTATAAAAACTTTTAAAATATCAGTGAATTTTATTATAAGTATTTTTTTAAGATAGAGCTATATATCTAAGTTATCTTACAAATCGCAAGTTCTAAGATCGTGACCTCTACCGCCATCTATCTGCAGCGTCGCGCATCACGTCGGCGTGTGCGCTTGACGTTTGACGAGACAGCCTTATAAGCCACTACGAGCTTCCGTGCTTACGTGCGAACCGTATTGTTATGTGCTATATCCAGGGCTGTCAGAGTGAAATGAGATGCAATAAGATATTTTTTCTATTTAAATATTAATAATCACATTCAAATATTTATATTAAATTCATGCCATGATGGCCAAGTAGTAAAATTTTTGACAGAAAATTGCAGGTTCACATCCAGCCAAGGAATTTGTGTAGCATATTCATCTTGTGCTCGGAAGATATTATAAGAAAATCTGCAAGATTACGAAATCCAAAAACTACCAAATCATTGGAATAACTCCAAGCTTTCTTAGGATGAAGGTCTGCATAGCAATTTACAAACAGTTACTTTTCTTTGATGATATGATATGATATTTCTTACTTATATTGCTTGAAATTTTTTGTTCGCTGAAATTTCTTTAATTACGGATATTTTATGTATTGCTAACAAGACCGTAACTAAAATATATCTGAACATTTCCAATTAGAATTTGATTGCTCGGAAATACTTAATTTTAAATATTATTAAGTAAATGAATACTTTCATCAATATTAGCTGTCCTTTTCCCTCAAATTATCAATCTTTAATACGTGATAAAGATCAAAAATATAATTATATGAAAACATATGGCGTGGCAATTTTTATTTGGTTTTTAATATGTTTGAAAGTCGAGATAACCAAGTGTTAAGAACGCGTGAATCTTAACCGATGATCGTGGCTTCAAACCCGGGCTAGTATCCTTGAATTTTCATGTGCTAAATTTGTTATAATACTTCATCTCAACGGTGAAGGAAAACATCGTGAGAAACCTGCATGTGTCGAATTTGACTGAAGTTCTACCACATGTGTATTCCACCAATCCGCAGTGGAGCAGCGTGATGGAATAAGCTCCAAACCTTCTCCTCAAAAAGGGAGAGGAGGCCTTAGCTCAGCTGTGGGACATTCACAGGCTGCTACTGTTATTTTTGGAATATACAGAAGCGAGATCGATCGCTAGTTTACATATTCAAAACATTATTATTCTTTAAATTTCTTCTAAGCTTTCAACATTAGCAGTTCAGTGTAAACCTTTAAACAAGACCGAATCTGCGATGTTGACATTGCAAGATAGCCATAGTACCGTTGAACTCTTTTGGTTCATTCTATATTCTTTGGTGTTCTAATTCCTTTAAAACACGAAAACTATTATTTATACTTAATGTTCGCTGAAAAACCACAAAATAGGTGCTAACGTCCACGATACCGGTTACTTATTTACATAAAACTGTATCTACATCTAATTAGTTTCAATAGCACAATCGAAAAAAAAGAGCTGAACTTTCACGTTTAAGTTTAGTAAGTGAGATTTGCATACATTTTCTTAGAGGAATTTTGTAATCTATTTTATGACCTTTTGAAAACGCTATAATTAAAAGAATATAGTTTGAGTTGTATTAAATATTATATCTTTGTTTATGTGAAACATTGCAATTCTGGTATATCTATAAGGGTATATCTGGTATATCTTTGAAATTTTTTAAAATTGATTTTGGTATAAATTAGACGTTATTGTTATTATTTTAATCGACATTATCTTCATATTTTATGACTGCATTGACATCAAAATTAAATATAATATAAATTATACATAATTTCGTTATAATAATTATTCTCTTATTAGAATGACGGGCCGGTAGGCGTGGTTGGTAGATACTTGCCTTTCACGCCGAAGGTTGTGGGTTCGATTCCCACCCAGGACAGATATTTGTGTGCATGAACATGTCTGTTTGTCCTGAGTGTGGGTGTAATTATCTATCTAAGTATGTATTTACAAAAGAAAAGTAGTATATGTAGTATATCAGTTGTCTGGTTTCCATAGTGATGATCAGATGGCCGTGTGTGAATAGTGTCCCAGGATATTTATTTTATAGAATAAGAAAGTTTTATCAATCACCAGTTTTTAAAATAGAATTTTGTGTTGACATGCTACCGAAAAGCATTGCATATTAAATGAAATGATAATTTAATTTTGTGAAAAAGGTTTAAATTTCAACAAAATCAAATTTTCTCTATTGCATTGTAAATAAGAGCATACCTAAAACAATTGTATAGATCATCGAATAAAATAAAAATCAAATCACAGATGTTTCAGAGACGATAAAAAAATAGTTGATTGCGTCCTCTGATGTCAGGGAAACGAAGTTAAGGGCCACAAACCTTGAAGAATATGCAAATATTCTTCTATAAATCTTCGTCTATTCCAAATATATGTATACATTAGTGCCGTTTGCTGTTTAAATATTTATACCGTGAAGTAAAAGTGTAATTTGCTGCAACTCAACGGTTGACTGCATTCTTATATATTTATATAATTATATAAGGCGATCATAATTTGTGTAGTTGCTATTTTTAATTAAGATATATCTACAAAAGTATGTATATATCTTAATTAAAAATAGCAACTACACATATTCATAAAAATAAACATGTAAAACAAACTGTAATTCGTAAAAATAAACATAATTTCATTCAATTAGTTGCATTTCAACCTGCATTATAGAGTAAGCCTAATATTAAAAAAGTAAGTAAAGCTTTAAAGGTCTTAGCCCAGCTGTGGGATACTGACAAAATGTTGCTTTTGCTTAAATTCAATTAAACTTTTGAAATGTTATTGATATTGCGTTACAAGCGGTTCGGAATATAGATTCTTCCTATAATTTCTGTCCTCTCGTATTTCTATTTCAGGAGAGCCATAAAGGATAAATTGTAGCTATCGTGAAAAAAAAATAAAGAGAATATCACACAGCAATAGATCCAATCGTTTAAGGTTTTATATCTGCGTTGGCCTAACAAATTGAATGCAGATGTTTTTATAAGATACCATATATGGTGCAGACGCTGGTGATCGTAAAATGGGAACGAATATACGAATGTGAACACCCCAGTTTATTTCCCAGTTGATCGAATTGTTCGTAAGTGTAACTACCTGTAGTTGTCTATCTTGTGTTTTATAAACATAATGAAAACTTCTATGCTGTGTTCTGGACTGAAGGACTCATTTTTTTCCCGTCAGCTAATTACAATATTCACTTCGGTCTAGTGGCTAGCTTATAAGCTTTCGAGGTCCCAGGTTCAAGCCTGGAGTTTGGAAACTAGCAGTGCTTATACTTCCGTACCTGTCCTGCGCCTGAACTCTATCCAATCGTGCAGAACTTTGATCAATTTAATCGAGAGAGATTTTTTTTTTTCATAAAATAGGAAGACGGACGAGCATATGGGCCACCTGATGGTAAGTGGTCACCAAATGCCCTTAGACATTGGCATTGTAGGAAATGTCAACCATCGCTTACATAGCCAATGCGCCACCAACCTTGGGAACAAAGATTTTATGTCCCTTGTGCCTGTAATTACACTGGCTCACTCACCCTTCAAACCGGAACACAACAATAATAAGTACTGCTGTTTTGCGGTAGAATATCTGATGTGTGGGTGGTACCTACCCAGACGAGCTTGCACAAAGCTCTACCACCAGTAAAATTGAGAGTATAGTCGTGTTTGCGCACACGCTGGCATTACAGTGTATGCGCATTCTGTACTGTGTTGCTTATAATCGTTCAAGATGACATTATATTCATCCGCACCAAAGATAGCATTTCGGATTTAATTGAAACGGATTAATGGAGTGTGGAGTATTTTATGACAAAGTCAAAATATACCTTAGTTAAGTTGGTTCCTGCAAGCACTATTGAAATCATTTGACAATATTGTAATATGAAGTTACCAACGGTTCTAAATGCAGATTCTACCGAGAAGAACCAGTATGTAACTCAGAAAATATACTTTAGGTTCACACGGATCGCGAGATGAAAACATAAATTACCTTTAAAAGATCAGTCATCACATAACATTTTAAATTAAAATATTGTTTATTAGGATATATTTTTTCCTCACGATGATTTCCTTCACCGTCAAGCACGAGATGAATTATAAACACAAATTAAGCACATGAAAATTCAGTGGTGCTTGCCCGGGTTTAAACACATGATTATCAGATAAGATTTACGCGTTCTAACCATCAGGTTGGGTATATTTTTTTTATAAAAATATCTTTCTTGGCCTAGAATACTTAAGCTAAAATTACATAGTAAAGTAAATATGTAAAGCAGCAAAATAGTAAAACGCTAGTAATATTTTAGTTAATAATATTACATAATTTAATTTTTTTATAACATAACTACACATATTTGGGTAATAAATTACGACAATTTATTCAATTCCTACCGTTTGAGTGCATTTGACCTATGAATTTTATGTACATATAACCTCACAGTGGGCGCTTGACAGAGGTTACCAAGTTTACGTCATTATAAAACTGCTTGGTATACTGGTTTATATTAAACGCTTACTAAGTCTATGATATGGTTTTTGACTTAGTAATAAGTAGTTTGATAAACGAAAAATATGATTGCCGCAAACGATTTTACTGCAGATGCGCTGCGTGATAGCGGATATTAATTATGGATTAGAATATCATTCGATACATTAATGGTATCTTTGGGATGTTTTATTTGAATTATAACATTTTTTTTAATTCACTACATAGGTGGTCTGGTAAATGGGACACCTTAGTGTGCCACTTTCTATAGACATGTTGCTGTAAGAAATATTAACCATCCCTTACATCGTCATTGCGCCACCAATCTTGAGAAATAAGATGTTTTGACCCATGTGTATGACAATGACTCACTCTTCAAACCGGAATACAATAATACAAAGTATTGCTGTTTGGTAGTAGAGTATGAAATGAGTGAGTGGTATCTATCCATTCATGCACAAAGCCCTACCACCAAGTAATCATCAAACCTGACATATGATTGCAATGAGTAATGACACATAAGCCCATATCGACATATAGCTTCTAAATTATAATAGTTATATATACTTGATTGTTAAAAGAAGTTGAAGTTTATTTTGTAAAGTCAACTAACGATATTTTATATTATAAAATAGACATCAAATACTTTTAACTTTTGATAATTCAATATATAATAATAAAGAAGCAGGTACATTAGACAGGTAAGGGTTAAGCTTAATGTATAACATTGATATATGAACCGAAGAAGCCATAGTATAATAAATATGTATGTATCCATATATGGGTACACACATACATATGGGCAAATATCTGCTTTCATCCACGAATTCAACGACACATCAAATTACCGAATATGTTATGGAATGAACTTTATAAGAGCTGGTTACTTTCGCATACCCAATTTCTTTTAGCTTGTAAATTGTAAAGACAAAATCCTAATTCAATAATTCATAAACAATATTCCTGTTATATTAATATTTATAAACAGGTTTTATATTGAGTATTAGCAAAATTATATTGTACATTACGTATTCATAAATTATTAATACTAGCGCAACAGGAAATAAACAGCTCAGACACTGACGCGCGCCAGTTCCGTGTCCATCGCGGGTCTTGTTATTTATTATCTAACAATAAAATAGCATCGGTCGTATTAATTAAATGGCGTATGTCAACGATCCCCTCTTATATTCATTGATCTACTAAACCCCCACTTTAGGAGGGCAGTCATTGCCCCCCTATAACGGTACAGGCGGGGCTTGTGCCGTTCACGCCAATCGCCGCGAGTGCTGCGCGCGCGCCGATGATCTAAGCGAGTGATCTAGCGTACATGTCATTTCGCGAGCACCCGATTGGTCGGTGATAAATTTCGCCGCCGCTCGATTTCGGTGATCTAGTTTTGTGCGCCAGCGCTGATTTATCGCTCGTTAATGTCAACGCAGCTCATTTACGTTCTTGACTTTTTGTCAACTTTGACCTAATTTCATTTTGGAAACGCGAGTCATAAAACTTTATGTCGAAACAATGAGTTTCATAATCGTAAACAACCGTTATTCGACCTGGAAGCCCTTTAAAATAAGCGGACACACCTATAGCGGGCCATCAATAAAATATCGAGAGAGGCACCTGCGCTCAAATAAATAAATTACCAAGAAGCATCGGCGGCTCGACAGAATAGCGCGCGTCATACGGTACGTGTTTTATGGTACGACGCATAGAGAAAGTAACGGTAAATGTGGACGCGACCTTCCCACCCGGTGTCCGCGTGCCGACTGACAGATGAGCGCGGTTTAACCTCTGATAATAAGAGGGAGGGGGACGACGATAGATCACGAAGGGTGAGCGAAAAGGACAGCGAACGTGTCTTCTTCGGTGATCGTGAAGTGCAAGATGAGTGTACAGTCACACACGGGCCACATCCGAGTGAGCCTCGGGGACGGTTTGAAAAACGAATCGGGTGACTCGCGTTGCGCGTACGCACGGACGCGCGCGCTCCAATTTTGAATTCGCGCAATTTATATCGGACATTTTTTTTGCAAATATTTATAGAAATAGTACAATTACAATATTTGTGTTCCGGTAATTGTGCGCATAATTAGTGTGAGTGAAAACATGATATGATATAAAACAGTTGAGTGAAAAACGATCAAACTTTTTTATGAAAACATCGGAGTTGCTGTTGTTACCAGATTTTCAAAACTTCACGGTAAGTTTTTAATAATTAATTTTACAACGTAGCCATTTAATCTCATAATACCTGGATTATTTGTTACATTTCGTATTATTTGTGTTTGTCATTAATAAAAATCTCTTGAATAAAAACTTTATATGTGTGAGTTTATAAAAACGCCTAGAAATAATTAAATTAAATTTAGTAATATTGATTTTTAATCAGAGCGATTTAGTTTTTGAACACTTTTTTAATATATATTTCATTTGACATTCGTAAATCTTAATTATTTAACTTTTCGATTACTAATATATATATAAAATTAAAAATTTAAAATATTCTACGTATTATCTTTTCCTTAAATTAAAATCCATTTTCGATTTCGAAACTCCGACCCTAATACATCTATTACACGTTCGAAACTCAAATCCGTGACCTGATGTAATCAAGTAATGTTTGCATTGGATAATCCCTATCACATATCACATCATAAATGATTGATTACGATTGCTATCATACGTATATTACCGTAATTTTTTACGCGTAACCTCAAACTAACCTTGTATTCATTACACAATACTTATAATTTTCATTATGATATATACTTAAACTAATTGTTTCATATTATTTTAATGATATATAATTTATATAAGTTTGTATTAAATTAATCAAATTGATTTTAAAAATATAAGTATAATAAAAGAATATACTTACTTTATACTTTTATTATTTAAGTTTAAGTTCAATATGTATATCAATTGTTCAAATCACAGAACAAACTTATTACTACACGTTATTTTAGTACTAAGCTATGTCTGTCTTGATATAAAAACGCTTTTAAAATACTTCTACACTAATTAAGCCAAATACAGATTTAGCAAGATGGCCTGTCTTGTTTTAGAAGTACACACGTCACATTGCTATGTTTTTTAATCTCTATTATTAGAATGTATTTTTTTCCCTTCCAATGAATCCTGTGTGCCATAGTTAGGGCTTAAACTCTACATAGAGCTACTATAGCTTAAATTATAACATATATTTCCTTATCATTTTATTTTTTCTTATAACAATTGATATTGTATTTCCATAGACTTTTGAATCCGTTTCATTTTTCAGTTTTTATTTCTTCTTTGGTTTCGTTTCGTTAATTGCGAATTGTGTTCTTATATATTATATATGTATGTATTTATAGACATCTAAAGCTATTTTAACTGACTTAAAAACTATTTTTATAAATGTATATATATACGACTTATTTACTTTTGTAACAATTTAAATATATTCTTTGTTAAAAATTTTGTTATATTTAAAAATTATACATATTCATGTAGGCACTTACGAGCACTTTTGAATCGACACATCAGTTCAGTTTTCCGACTGTGAGGTAAGAATTTCAGAATCCATTTCCATAGAAAGCCTACTTTATAAAATATACGTTATCTCTTAATCTTTAGTTTTTTTTTCTTATAATTAATTTTCAAAACAGAAGCATTTGTAGATTTTATAATAATATAATGTAACTTTAATTGTTATAAATATTTATTTCACAATAAATAATCACCTTACCATATTAGGAACAAGACTATACGCTACCTGGTGGCGTCAGTATTTTATATTTTGATATCTATGTTAAAATCTTTATATGCATAAAATAAATTAAAAACAATATTAAATAAAACACATCATTTTATATTCTTTAGTAAAAAATATTATCCTTTTCTAAAAAAATAATGGATCACCTTATATTTATATATGTTATTTGTTTAATTTATTTTGTTCTTAATTTTAATTTTAATATATTAGCTTTTATTTAGTTGTATGGGATGGATGCTGTGATCTCGTGTAACTGAAGGAGCACATAGACTTATAACCCTTATAATGTATTTAAAGCTTATCATGTATATTCCTTGTTGGAGATCCTATTAAAATAAAAAAGATAAACCCGCGGTCATAAAATTATATGTATTATTTTTTTTATTATAATGGAAAATAATTATTTTATCATAATGTATTAATAAAAACATTATCAAGGGTATTTATATAATATATAATACGAGGAAATAAGCGATTTCAAATATCATACATATACACATCACTTCAAACATCTCAATCTACATGATATTTATTTTGTTTTAATATAAGTAAGATCTTCGTTCTGCCATTTACTAATATTCTAAAATCGTAAACCTTTGCTAGTAAACATGACGAGATCAAAACACGTACGGTAATGTTAACGCTCAATATAACTATGCGTCCTGTATTTCTTAAAGCAATTACATAAATATATGTAATTTAAATGTTTTACTTTAACGATTAGTCGTTAAAATAAAACTTTTTACATTTTATATACTACGCTTACGTTACGCTTATATTATACGCTTAAACGCGTAAAACTTAATAAATAAAAAATATATTTTATAATAATATTATTTATTTATTTATTCAAGTAATAAGATTCATACAAAAAAAATTAAACTGGTTTAACAGTAGTACATAGTTACCATGCCTTTTTTCTTATAAAAACATATTAGCTTAATTATTATATAATAATTAATGAAGCATTTGGTGATTAGTTAATGATCGAACAAACATAAAAACTTTTTTTTGATAGTGTTTATATATTTTTTTTCATTAAAATTTATTATTCATATTTTATTATTATTATTATGCACGTGACCAAATTTAAATTAATTTATTTTGCTAGGAACCATACTACCGTTTCCTTATCTATGCGAGGTATAGCCATTCCACGATAAATAAATTTATGAATTCCCTGCTAGTGATATTTCAAATAAGCTTCATTGTAACATTCCTCAAAACTGTTATTAAATTTTGATGGTGATTTCTTGAACTTTCTATTCACTTATAACGTCTATAAAGTTTTTCTTAAAGTATGCATCTGATTTTTGGCACACCTTCGACTATAAATATTCTGCACAAGTGGCGAGACTTTGAGATTTGGCGTCATTATTAATATCCAATCAAGATAATGTTATAATAGTATTTTGAAAAGCAATTAAATAAAACTCGAACCACTTACAAAACAAAACAAAAAGGATCAGCTGTTTTGATTTACGCTTATCATAATTCCTAATTTCAATTTCATTAAAGAGTCGCCATGCCTAAAACCATTAGGCGAAAGGCAATTACACTAATAGATTGAAAAACACTAACAAATAGAAAAATAAGTGTGTCAAATCTATTTACTAATAACTAATTGAGTGCGAAGCTTACAAAACTAATTAGCATTTAATATAATATAAAATTCCACAATGATCAGTGTATGTATATGGAATTTTTATCACACCCAATAAATCATACTTTGTCCAAAAATTAATGAATAAATCATCTTAATTTAGTTTCTGGTAAAGGTTATCGAGTTAAATAATAAGTGGGAGGTGAAGATGTCAAATGCAAATCGTAAGGTTGTCTCTGAGCATCAATTTTGTAGCGAAAACCGTCAAAAGTTATAGTATCATTTTGAGTATATAATATCCCAGCGTTTGAATTATCGAAACAATGAAAGCTCTTTGTGATTTTTTTTTGCTAAATTAAGCTAATTCTTTACAGCTTACTTTAATTTATTTTGCTTACACTTTTAAGGATGAACATTAATATAATTTTTTGTTATTAAATATTATATTAACCAAGTAACTTTTGTGTTTTATAGCATTTATTATTAGGGATATTGGTTAATTTATACATGTGTTTGTCCTTTTTCTTTATCTCTTCTTTTCAATAACTATTCCATAAGCTTATCTACAGACTACGCATACATCGACTACATTTGTTATATGTATAAATCAATTATACATTTTTACAATGAAACTTGCGTCCAAATAGTTTTACGATGTATACTTTCATAATCGTTTTAACGAAATCTAACGCCACTAAAAATTATATTAATCAAACATTTGAGAATTTAAATATCACTGTATTGATTGATTAATTAAGCCTCTTAATTATTTATTTAAATCTTATCATCGATTGACATTTTCAAAGTTCTCCAAAATTATTTATTTGTTTAAAATGTTTTATATTTATTTATTGTAACAGCCTGTTAATGTCCCACTGCTGAGCTAAGGCCTCCTCTCCCTTTTGAGCTGAAGGTTTGGAGCTTATTCCACCACGCTGCTCCAATGCGGTTTGGTAGAATACACATGTGGCAGAATTTCAATGAAATTAGACACATGCGGGTTTCCTCACGATGTTTTCCTTCACCGTTAAGCACGAGATGAATTATAAACACAAATTAAGCACATGAAAATACAGTGGTGCTTGCCCGGGTTTGAACCCACGATCATCGGTTAAGATTCACGCGTTCTTACCACTAGGCCATCTCGGCTTATTTATTTATTATAATATTTATTTATGTATATAGAATGTTTTTGACTTTTTATGTGTATATATTGATTTTCTTAAACGTTCCTTTCACTTCTATTCGCGATCCTTCACGAACCATGAGATGAAAATTTGCGCATCATGCATAAAAAAGGATATAGAAATGTAAAAAATAAAAATCTTTTTAATACTGAATGTTTTTTTATTCATTTTAATAGTTTTAAAACACGTTCATTTTTTAGAATAGTGTGCATCATAATTTAATGGATTATCGATTTTAAAGGTCAGTTTGAAACTGACGGCTAATGACGAACGCGTTGAAGTCTTTTATTTGCACAAGCCATTCAATTACGCATTTAAAACTTGCACTTTGTATTTAAATAAAGATATGTTATTATAATAGTGTCACTTTAAATTTGTTGAAATGTAAATTATGAAATTAATATTAATAAAGTTTATTTAATAATAAAGAGATATGTAGTATATTTTTTGACTTGGCAACTTTGATAAATTATTATTAGAAAATATCAGCTCAAATACAATTGTGATTTATTTTACATAAAAAAACAAAACAAAACGCAAAACTTTTATTTATTATTTAAAATAATAGCCTACAGCTTACGATAGAATCACATGTTACACCGCATTATTTTTGTATAAATGAAAAATTCTACAAGTTTAATTCCGTAAGTAGGAACTTCTTGAAATTCATTCTCATGTGAAATTCAAACGGCCATCAACATCACGACGAGTTTCGAAACACTTAAAAACATTTAGTCTCAGTGGGACGTAAAACTGTCAGTGCTCTCACGGAGAGTAATTCTCCAGTGCGAGTTTAAACGGAACCAATAAAAAAGGCCGACATAAAGAGGTGAAAATGCCGTCATATGTCCCCACTGACCGACACACCCTGTTGTAAAAACTTAGACGCAAAACTTTCTACTTTGTTCTGATGTGTCTCTGGTCCGAGCGATGAGAAATAGCGTTTTGAATATTTTCATATTGAAGCGAATTTACTTTTATATATAGGATATTAAATATGTAATAATACTAATATAATAATTTTAATATTCAAATTAATTTTATTAGCTTCTGATTAATTTTTAGTTGAGTATGAAAACGAGTATGAATATTATCTAATCTTCTATCTCTTAATAATATTTACGAATAAACAATTGAGATAACAGATAAGGCAGTCTGGCTTCCTTAATATAAAAGCAAATTTAGATATATTTGACATAATTAATCTTCCAAACAATAAAAATTTAAATTCTCTTGCCATACTTTTATTACGTTATAGAGTAGATACTGTATATGAATATCGAAGACCGACTTTATAAATGAAAACGGTGAGATGAAAATTGATGTATAAAAAGGAGTATGTTATTAAACACACAAAATATTATTTATTCTTTTGTTTATTTGACACAACACGGTAACAAATGCAGAACCTTATCCTGAGGTATACTATTAAATTAAGAATGTTTTTAATATTATTATAAACTAACCCTTGTGACATAAAATAAAAGCTTATATAAATACCTTGTTTCGATCATGGTTTATTTAATTATACATATTGCACTGCAAATATTCTTCTATATTATATTCTGTCTGTTTGTATCAAAGTAACCATACAAAACTATTTGACTTAATAAACTTAATTATTAATAAACCGTCGATGCTTACATTATAAAATTCCTCAATTTTAGTAGTAAATCAGATCACGTAGTTAAAGCCTCGAAAATTGATAATTCAATATTTAGTTTAATTTTAGTGAATATTTGCACATTTAAACTTCAATTAACAAACACAACATATTGTCATCCAAGACCAACATTTGGTCAAATATTGGCCGTGTTCTCTGTTATAACAAATATAGCTTTGTAAATACGCTACCGAATCGGTTGCGTATCACCGAAAGTCACATGTTGGTATTACCAAAAAACT
The DNA here is from genome assembly GCF_905147045.1 of Nymphalis io. Lineage (NCBI taxonomy): Eukaryota > Metazoa > Arthropoda > Insecta > Lepidoptera > Nymphalidae > Nymphalis > Nymphalis io. The sequence goes on from NC_065903.1 coordinate 959,952, forward strand.
AAATATGTTTAGGAAAATAAGTGAAAGGCAATTTATATTAACGCGATAAGTGTACCGACAGAAAAATAAAACTTCAAGTAATATTTACTACTACCTACCTTATACACTTTCTGAGACGAGATAGTCAATTAGGAATTTAGAAGAAGGTAGTATCATAATTATACAAATATAAAGCATGCGTGTAAAGTAAAAGTGTAACGGGTCCATTTTTTTTTTAAATAAAAGCTCAGTAATATAAAAGTTACTCACAATTTAATGATTGGTATTTTATTTCAAATTTAAAATTATTTTATTAATTACGCCCGCCATTCTCATTTGTACACTTGTTGTATCTGTACAATTAAAGCATAGCTTTTTTTTATTATTTATAGAAACACCATACAATTGATAAGGATCGCATTAAATGGTGATTTCGTCAGCTGTGATTTATTCGAACTCCACTTGTCATGGTCAATTATACTTTTTATTTTTAATTAAGAAATAAATTATTTATTTAAAAATCGTAATAAAAATCTCTTATACCCTTGTCTATAAAATTCATCTCACAATTAAAAAAAGAAGTATAATTTTCGTTATTACTGGTAACATTTCATTAGAGTCGACGCCATCAAAACATTGTTATTACTAAGCTATTATAGATATATGATTTATTTTTGACGCTCCAATTTCGAATCAAATCAGACCCGCACGTTCACACGTGTCTGACATGTCATGTCATGACACGATCCGTCAGAGGTCGCTCTTCGTGACGTATGCACATGACCCGGATCGTTTATTCAGAACGTTTACATGTTATGAAATTAAATTAATATCTTCGAAATTTAAATTCTTATGTTTAAGATTGAATACATCATGAGAGGTACATAAAAGTTTTAGTTAATCTAAAAAATCCAATTATCAAACCAGATTTGACTTTGAAATAATCAATCAATGAATAACAACAATTAAGTTTTTTTTTATAGTGTGGGTAGACGGACGAGCATATGGGCCACCTGATGGTAAGTGGTCACCAATGCCCATAGACATTGGCATTGAAAGAAATGTTAACCATTGCTTACATCGCAAATACGCCACCAACCTTGGTAACTAAGATGTTATGTCCCTTGTGCCTGTAATTACACTGGCTCATTCACCCTTCAAACTGGAATACAACAATACCAAGTACTGCTGTTTTGCGGTAGATTATCTGATGAGTGGGTGGTATCTACCCAGAACAGCTTGCACAAAGCTCTACCACCAGTAAAAAATGACATAAATTTAAATAAGCATATAGTCATTTGTTTTAATAAAAAATGCACTTTGTTCATCTGAGAATCACTTGACATATATATCATGCGTCATGGTGACCCAACATACTTCGCGTTGTCACACTTAACAGTCACTATACCAAGAAAATGTTGTGTTGTTTTTTGTTGATTTATATCAAAACGTCTGTCTGTCTAATTAAAGATGACAATTAAATCATATATAATCAGTAAATTGAATGTTTTTAGATAAATAGGTATATTTATCGTCGTATAATCACCACCCATATACGTTGGTATTGTAACAAATATTAATCATCCCTTAGATCGCCAATGTGCCACCAATATAATATAATTATATAATGAGATCACGAGGGAACTATTTATTATTAATCGTACAAGGCTAAACGGTAATTTTTTTCCGAGTCTCAAGTATATAAGACGTGCGTGCACGATGATGTATCACGTCAAGATTACGAACGTTCTTGTGATGGACGAGTTAATCTAAACGATACGAATATATCAAATCACTATTTTATTTCTTTCGTCATACAATTATTATTTAGTACAAAGAGAGACTGGTAAATATTTCACTATTGATACTGGATCTGTGAGAAATATTAATCATCTCTTACCAATGAACCACCGACCTTAGGAACTAAGACGCTATGTCACACATACACTGGCTCACTCACGCTTCAAACTAGAATACAACAATACCAAGTGTTTTGTTAATACCTGATGAGTGAGTGGTACCTACCCCGACGAGCTTGCACAAAGTACTACTACCAAGTAAAAATTAGAACTATATATCATTTAAGCGCCCCACTTGTATGGTACAGGTTAAAAAGCTATTAAAAGAATTTCCATGGAAACAGCAAAACGTAATGATGGGACGGCAATCCGACACGAATGGAAAGAGTTCAAGCGCAGCACTAACGGCTTTAAGTGCTTTCCGAGGCACGGGAGTGTACACACTTCCAACTTCCAGACTCAGGGAAGCTACTGAGAATTTTCTGACAGAAAAACCCGATAACTTTTTATTGGTCCGACCTGGGCATTGAACCAGGACCTCCGGGTCTGCGGCCTTACATCAAGCCACTAGACCAACGAAGCAATAGTTATAACAGATATATAAATATGATAGAAAACGATAATATAAATAATCAGCAGATATAGCCGCTTAATGTATGATATGAAAATTTATGTAGTTTAAGCATATAATAATATGCTTAAACTACATAAATTATGCCTAATAGTTACATACAAAATGATTTTATCCATATATATATATATATATATATATATATATATATATATATATGGATAAAATATATATATAGATATATATATATATATATATATATATATATATATATATATATATATATCATATGAGCACGCGGTTAAAGCGGCTCGGTAGCGCTTTTTCTTGCTTATTTCACAAATACCATTAGGCTGAAATGCAGCATATGCTGTTTTACTATATTTTTTAATATGTATATAATCAATATCTACACATCCCTATACTATATTATCATTAATTTGAAGTATGGAGTTTTGCAATTCGATATGACAAAACATTTAGTTTACGTAAGTGTGGATTATCACGAAATAATAAACCGATAAAGAAACGGTTAATCGTTATTTTCCTTATTATCTAACATTACAAACATTCAGAGTACGACCACACGTACAATGTAACTATGAAACGAACATAGAAATATTGCACGTTAAGAAAACTTGTGTCTAACAATAGAAAAGATCGTAAAACTGTACACAACCGCCAACACTTTCTTTAAGTCGTAAAACAGGGAAACTTCAGGCTTGTAAAATGATACAATGAACCCGTAAAGCTTGTTGCAATCTCTAAACGGACATGCAAGTTTGTACTGCAACTTCGCTTTCGAACATTGAACAAAAACAATTTCATAACCCTGTATCAAGATTATTGTATGTAGATTTGAGGCATACAAAATGCAAAAAAAAAAACCATCGTGTAATAAAATTCTCTCATTAGGAAACAAATAAAACGAACGAATAATTGTATCAACATCTTAATAATATCAGTAGGAACTTTTTTTGTAAGCTTAACTATAATCGAACTCTATATAACTAAAATAACAAACACCAGCGATAAAATAAAAGCACTTTATGCTTAATTTGTAAAAATAAAATACAATTTTTTTCATAAAATATTAAATCTCGAATATTAATTAATTTTAGTGTTACAATGACATAAATTGCATTTTGAACTGTCGCGATTAGTAATCATATTTTATATTGCACGGTGTTGAACCGCGAACCTAATAAGTATCATTTGCTAATATTAAATGTTATGGTCATGATAAAATTTCAAGCAATAAAAGAAAATGAAATATCATTATATTATTATTGGCAATAATCCGTGTAAGTATGAAGTCATTAAAAACTTATCGGAGTTTTCACTCGTCTATAAATTACTTGCATACATCATAAACTAATTTAATACTAAAGAGAAATCCCAAAATCAATTTAATGAAAATTAAAACTACCGAAGGAATTATTAAGCATTCCGTTTAAAATTTCTTTTGCAATATAACTCGTGTCATGTATATTTATACAGAGGGGTTGCCATACCTTATATATTGCGACCCCTCTTTATAAGAGGCGAGTAAACATGTAAGCATGGAAATTAGCTACCATTTAACGACATATTAAACTAAAATAAACTTAAATCGAGGTTAGACGACGTCGAGAACCCATCCGACCCGACGGTTATACGTTCGTTCTTTATGGATACGGCGTGTGGCGTAATATACAAGCTGTTTGAAATATTTGTTAATTTTTGTTAGCATTCCTTTGTTATTATTAATGTCACTGTGAGAAAATCCCAGCAGTGGGACATAATTTTATATGAAACTTTGTTTTCTCAATTTATCTTAGTAAGTCAAAGGAATACGTAGGCGTAGTATATATTTGTCGGCCAACATACAACGAGCTCATAATGGTAAGTTTATAAGGCTGAATATCTCTAACAATTAGATGTGATCCCTAGATTAGGCCAGTATTTTTTTATATCAATAAACTTATATTGAATGTCAAATAAAAGGATCAAGATCGAACCTGCAACAATAACGTTATTAGACGGCCCCGTAAACAAGTGCGCCATTATCGCTTTAAATATAATATTCGTTCCTCACTTAAGCCACACCCATTATTAAGCTTCAACAGCTAACTGCTTATTGTTACGGACAATTAAAGGTTTCCTAATTAGTTTTAGCTACAGTGGCACGCGGTAAGAGTAATGCATCTTGAGACTTTGAGATCACAGCTTCCCCTTTTATGGAGCTGAAAGATCAGACCGACATTCATTGTGTGTGTTCGTTTAAGTTTATCGCGCAGTGATAACCTTTAAGGTTTTATATTCATATTTTTTCAAGGAAATCTACACTGTTTAATTACTACGCAATCAATATTAGATAAATTTTCAAGGAAAATCAAAATACTGTATTGATAGATATTCGTAGTAAAGTTATCACCGGTACGGTTTAGATTCTAACGAGTAGAACCGGCAAGAAACTCAGTAGTTACTTTTTTCCTGCAGATTAATTAATTATATGTATAACTTGTATTAACGACTAACTTGAAACTATATATTATATTATACAATGTAAAATGTTTTGTTAATTAATAGTTTTTTAATAATTGAACAATTCGTTTAACTGTTTCATAACTATGATGCTATTTCGGCGTATAATAAATACATATATATGTATGTACATGTATAGATAGAAAGCCGAGATGGCCCAGTGGTATGAGCGCGTGAATCTTAACCGATGATCGTGGGTTCAAACCCGGCCAAGAATCACTGGATTTTCATGTGCTTAATTTGTTATTATAATTCATCTCATGCTTGACGGCGAAGGAAAATATCTTGAGGAAACCTACATGTGTCTATTTTCACTGAAATTCTGCCACATGTGTATTCCACCAACCCTCATTCAAGCAGCGTGGAATAAGCTCCAAAAGCTTCTCCTCAAAAAAGGGAGAGGAGGCCTTAGCCCAGCAGTGGGATATTCACAGGCTGATACCGATACTGATATGTAGATAATATATAACATATAGTGTGTAGGGTGTACGTGCTATAATGTTAGTATTTAAATGTTCTAAACGCAATGTTGTCATACAAGTTGAAATGAATGCGGTTGCTATTTACAGTCCTAAGTCTAAGTCAGCCATTAATTGTTTTCTTGTTTATTTCGCTTATTAAAACGTTCATAAAGTTTATTAGTTAGCTCCGTGTGAGTTATTAATCCAATTCCTTTAATTAAGATACGAAATTATAAGCAGTTAATTGACTTCAATATTACATTATATAATGCACACAAACACACGCGCACACTCAATAATGTATTCGTATTCAGAAAACTTTTCCGTATTTTCCAAAAAGTTTCAATCATTTTCAAAGTAATTTAACTAAATTCGTAAACACATTTTTGTAATGTGTGAGTCAGTAAACTTAGCGCTGCTTGGCTAAGGCATCTTCTTCAGAGGAAAAGGCTTGAAGCGCTTTTTTGTATGTGTTCGAAATTAGTAGAGTAGTCTTCCATCAGAAATTTACACATTACAATACAGCGGTGCTTGCGGCTTAAACAGTCTTCGGTTAAGCGATGTGTTTTAGCCATTGGACCATCTCGGCTCGTATCATCATTCTTTATTTTATTACTTAATAAAATACTTTTATTAACTTATATATATCAAAGCTATGAATCTACAAACAGATCGACAGTTATACATAATATTGTATTTGGTGAATATTTTACCAATAATCTCCTTGTATTACTTCGTCATTAACTTTGGTGTACAGTAACAGTAACAGCCTGTTAATGTCCCACTGCTGGGCTAAGGGCTCCTTTCCCTTTTGAAGAGAAGGTTTGGAGCTTGTTTCACCACGCTGCTCCAATGCGTGTTGATAGAATACACATATGGCAGAATTTCAATGACATTAGACTCATGCAGGCTTCCTCACGATGTTTTCCTTCACTGTCAAACACGGATGAATTATAAACACAAATTAAGCACATGAAAATTCAGTGGTGCTTCCCCGGGATTGAACCCACGATCATCGGTTAAGATTCACGCGTTCTAACCACTAGGCCATCTCGGCTTTGGTGTACTAAATAAAATGTATATGTAATGAACGTATTCATTTTAATGTTTCATAAATAAATCTTTAAGTATTTCTGCAAATTATACACTGCTATGACTATTCATTATTATAATTAAACTTTAACGGTTAAACATTGTTATTAAATTTAGTAAATATAGCAGGTATGTAATAATATTATTAAGATAAAATTTTATTAGTGTGCAAGTAATATTCGTTTATTTTCATGTAAGGTTTAATTGTAAATAATTAATATAATTTACATTGATTCCTTGACGGTTCTAATCAGTAGAAATTACGCACTAAATAATTGGTTACATATTAAACTATATACAAATAATAATAAAGGTTTAACAAAAAAGAGCCGTGATGTCCTGTGGTTAGAAGACGTGAATCTTAACCGACAATTTCAAGTTCACACCCGAGCAAGCACCACGGAATGTTCATGTGCTTAATTTTTACTTAAAAAAAGAAAAATCTATTAAAACTGTCAAGATTTCTTTTTAATTTTGTTTTATTAAAATTATTGAATATTTAATAGTTCTATTTTTAAATAATAATGTCTAATGTTTTAACGCTAAAACGCAAAGTATGTGAAGTATGTAACTGTAAAGCTAGGCCCATACCGGTGACCTCAGTGTTTCGTAAACCTGTTGCTAATTACGATAGCGAGTTTAGCCCTAATGAAGATCCACCCGTTCTTGGACTGTGCACTTTCTAACATGTTAAGAAGCATATTGTTCGCTGGATTTTCATAAATAGGATAATTTGTTTCGATTGATTTGTAATTCGACACATATTCGAACACATTACAAGAAAAACGTAATAATTAATTATGTATTTTTAATATGATTGAAAAAGTAACATATTAAATAAATCACACTGATCAATGTGCTTAATTCAATTTGCATTAGCACAAAGTTAAACAAATACATAATATAATAACTGAAGAAGATAAATAAATGCTTATAAAAATAATAATATTTATGAGAGGAAAGAATAAATATATATGAAAAAAATTGTAAATATTATTGTCTGTGGGAGAGAATAAATAAATTTATTATTATTATTATTACAAATGTAAGCAATCTGAAAAGATGAACAAATATTATTTAAATTTAATTAATGTATAATGAGAGCTATACAATGAATCACTGCAACAAACGCATTAATATTCAAAATTTCAACTATTTATTTGAAAAATGGTTTAAGATATTTAATATATTGAAACATGTATCTTATGGTTTGAGTAACATAATTTTAAGCTCAATATAAAATATACAGGCGCCTGAAGACAAAGAAATAGTGATTTATGTCTTACAATGTATGTTATTCGATACTAATTACTACAATATAAAATTCGAATTTAAATGTCGAGATAATATTAAAAATGTAAAAATTTGCGTGTTCACGTTTTTCACAATCGAACGGCTGGACGAATTCGAATTTGGATAAACGTCATTTATATACTGTATATATACAACTGACAAATTAACAGGCCTTAAGGAATAGGCTTGGAGCTCACTTCATCACGCCGTTTCACCACTTGTTGATACAATATAATTGTACTTACACGCATTTTAGCAGCAAAATAAACGAATGAAATCTCAGCAGTGTTTTCTCGGATTTGAACCGATTAAGATCTAAGTCTTCTATTGAATGAGCCGTCATATCTCATATAAATAGTAACATATTATTGTTTTATACATTAAAAAAAAATTAAACAGTGCGCAACGTTAAAAAAATTAACGTATTTATTGCAAGATGAATAAATAATAATATGGTAACAGCCTGTAAATATCCTACTGCTGGGCTAAGGCCCCCTCTCCCTTTTTGAGGAGGAGGTTTGGAGCTTATTCCACCACGCTGCTGCAATGTGATTTCAGTGAAATTAGATACATCCAGGTTTCCTCATGATATTTTCCATTACCGAAATGCATGAGATGAATTATAATCACAAATTGAGCACATGAAAAACTTCAGTGGTGCTTGTCCGGATTTGAACCCACGATCATCGGTTAAGTTTCACGCGTTCTTGCCACTAGGTCATCTCGGCTTTTATTATTCATCGCATAACAATCAGTAACTTATAAATTTATATTTTAAATTACGATTTTTTTTTTAATTTAATGTGATCGATAGATCTTCTTCTTAATGCAAGTGACAATCAGAATGAACATACATGACGTTCGACCTGCAACCCGGAGCGCGTGATCTCTGCTTTAGAGTCTCGTAATGAGACGACGAAAGCAACTCTGTGTCGTACTGTGTTGCAATTTTGTTTGCGTTTGACGAAATTTTACAGCTTAGAGATGTATTGATGGAAAACATTTTAACATCTATTAAAGTTTAGCCGTTTTTCAATTGACTTATCAATTAAATATATGTTTAAATGCATGTGTCAGATATCTTCAGAGAATGTTTTCGTGATATTCTAGTCTGCATATTTAGTATATATACTCAAAATATTTTTTTGTTTTATAAAAAAATATAATTATGTGCGGATCGTAGAGGTAGCTAAACACCCGAATCTAAATCCCCTTCTCCCTCTAGTAGAAAGGAGGTGTTTGACCAGACATGTACAGGCCTTTCATTACTTTTTTTTAGAACCCAAATAATATGCGTAGTGCATCAATCACTTTCGGCACATCGTAAGTGTCGGTTATACTTAATTAAAGTTAAGAGTGCGTGACATGTGCGCGCGGACTGTAACATGTCGACATATTAAAATTAAATTAGTATAAAGATATATAATATTATAGTGTTAGTTATATATTGTGATAGTTTATTTTTGAGGTTAAATTGCATCTACTTAGAGCAAGCTTCGCTATTTAGAGAGGCAATAACGCCGTGCCGTAGGCACAATGCCATAGCACATGGGATTGTTTATTGTTTTAATTCATATAAATTAATTGCTTGGCGAAATGAGGGCAACATTTCAATTTCGAATTTGAGTGAAACGTTTTTGTATAGAACATTTTTGACATAAAATATACATTTTTAAAAAGTGTATTTTTAATAACTAATAATAAAATTTCGAATTGCAACATTGTCGGTATTATTATATTTCGATAAAGTTTGCGTGTGCAATGAATATTGTACTTATATTTTATTTTTAAATATGTTTTTTTTAATTTTGAAAATGAAAGAGCATCCTGTAAAGGTCCCTAGCCAAAGGCCTCTACTCCCCTTTATAGGACACAAATACAGAACAGGACAGAAGAACAAATGCACGTTTCCTCACGATTTTTTCCTGCATGAACATGACAAAAAAAAGAAATTTGGCAACTCCTTTCTTCGTCGCACTTCCAAAAAATGGAATTCCTTACCAGCTCAAGTGTTCCCCTCCTCTTACAACCAAAACCGGGTTTACCCAACCTTCAAACGAGGCGTGAAGAGGTATCTTACGGGCCGGCAAGGCGGGGACGGCTAGTGCAGAACATTCTTCCCGACTGTATTGGCCATCGTCGCGTTTGGACTCTACTACCTACCATCAGGTGGAGTAGAGTCATTTGCCATCCCGGCGCATAAAAAAAAAGACGAATTCATGATGCTTGTCCAGGTTTGAACCCATAGCCTTTGGTCTCTCACGTGCAACTGAGCCATCTTGTATTTTTTATTTTTTAAATATAGTTAAAAAAAAACAATACGAAAATGCCAAATATAACCGTTTTGAAAATAGCCATAATTTAATTTAATATTAAAATTTGTCGTATTCGGTCTTAATCATATTAGATAGTTCACCGGAGAGTTCATTATCACTAATTCGTATATATTTATATTAATATTGTGTTGGAAATTATATTTTTTATCTATATAACTAACGAAAATATATAAATCCAGTATTATAGTAGGAATTTCTCCTCCTGTTAACAAATTTCTTATATTAAAATCTGTATTCTAATAAAGTGTTATGATCATTTTATACTAAGCTTATAAAGATCATTAGATAAATAATATATTTATATTTTTATATATATAACCTGACTATTTTAATTTTTTCTTGAGTAAATAAATCTTATTTAATAGTTCTGAAGCATATTTTTACGATATAATAATATTCAGTTTAGATATAAAAGCTGTTTTGATGTAAAATTTCAAATTTGATGTTTGATAACTTTCAAAAGTTATGTTTTCGGTTATATAAAAAATATTAATAAGAGTTATGTATCTTTTAAATTATAAGTAATATTTAAGGTCAAATTCGTGTGCTACTCATTTACGTAGCGTTTGGGTGATAGGATTTTATTGTAAAACATACCCGTACTACAATTTCCAAATATCGATAGTGATAACACTTTTATTTAACAAACAGATAACTTAGGCTATGCGATAAGTTGCGTACTTTGTAATAAAGATCGCTGAACAGTGGCGGTAGCGAGCCGAACCTTAACAGCCTGGCCACGGGAACAGGCACGCGAATGTTGTCGCGCGAATCGCACGACTGACAGGCGACGCGAAGGGCGATAGAAATAATCTAGAAATTAAAATTCTTTAGTTGTATTCGCCGCGAAATAATGGCCATAGAAATAATTAATCATTGAACAACCAAGGAGATTATAAGGTTGTTATTCCGTGATTGAGAGTTCACATCCGGTCAGCTTATTAAAAGTTTATGGTTAATTCTCAGTAGCTCGAACATTAGTACTTGACGTTTACACTCCCGTTTCTCAGATAATAAGTAACACACATCCTGCGTTTGAACTTTCCGTGTCGATTTGACTTCCCATCAGATTTCGAGTGTGCAACAACACATCGCACACACACTTGATTAGTATTATCAGCACAGTTGGTGAATTTATATAATTATATGCAAGAAAATCTATTTTAAACAAACAAAGATTTATTAATCGTTATTTATTGGATACAATGACCGCTTGGAAAATTTGTAACTGTTATAAATAATTTTTAATGGTTGTTCGGCCATATTTTCATTATCAGGGTTTTACCAGTTTTTATTTTCTATTGTATAAAATTTCTATAAAATATCACCGAATGGCGTGAAATGTGTCGATTAAAATCATTATTAATTGTTAATATTATATGTTTGATTTTAAATATATTTTTGTAAATGTTAAATTGAACTCTATTTTAAGGGTATAAAATATAATTTGAATTGTAATAAACTCGTAAATTATTAATCGATTTTAGTTTAAATATCAATTTATTTGCAAGTTAATATACGTTACAGATTTAAGGTATGACTCATCATAGTTTATCGTCACTGAGTTTATACACGCGGATATTTTATCGCATACACGACAATTTTGTCTTGAATCTAATTAATCGTGAAAATATTAAAAAAAGGTTTAATTATTTTCTCGAGAAAAATATAAACAAAAGTAATTAAAACAATGAATATACAACTTTTATATAATATAATTCATTTAAAAATAAAAGTCTCGAAAAAGAAATTAATTTACATTTTTTCGTATCTATACTTATATGTTTCTTATAGGTAAGCGTGCTACATCCTAGACCGTGTCGATGCTTAACATCAGGCAAGTCAACGGTCAAATGCTGGCCTATTAATTGTAAAAAAAAACTTATACGCTTTCACGGCTAAACTAAAGAATCGTTTGGATGAAACTTGGTATAAAGATAGCTTAAAGAAAGATCATAGACTGCTTTTTATAGCTAACACTTCCAACACTAGATGAAAACGAAAACACGTTTCTCATTATACAATTATCTAATAAAAGTTCGATAAATACGATGAAATCGACTGTCTTGTCGTTGATCGTTCGTACAAGTCGCATCGTGGTAGATCGTAAAATGATATAAATTGATATTTTATGCTAATCGTTCAACTATTTATGAGTTAGGTTTTTAAAAGGCCTGTCTTCACTGCGTATTGGTTGATAACGGAGAAAGGTTACGTTGAATCAGTTATATAAATAAATTTTAAATAATCTATTGTATTTTGATGCTTACGTCAGATGTATAGGTGTGTATATAAGTAACATGGAAAAATATATCAAATGTAGAAATAAATTTTAATAAAAATACATGTTTCATTATTGGAAAAATAAATCGATTTAAAAAAATTTGTAAGTCATTTTCTTCGTCGTTAGATAGGTGTTGTTGTTTCTGCTTAATAAAGAAAAACTCTCGAATTGTATTATTTACTCTTTATATATTTATTAATGAAATGAATGTTAATGACTGCCCCGTTGGTCTATTGGCTTGATGTAAGGCCGCAGACCCGGATGTCCTGGGTTCAATTCCCAGGTCGGGCTAATAAAAAGTTATTGGGTTTTTCTGTCAGAAAATTTTCAGTAGCAGCCCGGAGTCTGGAAGTTGAAAGTGTGTTTACTCCCGTGCCTCGGAAAGCACGTAAAGCCGTTGGTCCTGCGCCTGAACTCTTTCCGGTCGTGTCGGATTGCCGTTCCATCGGATTAGGAGAGTTAAGGAATAGAGAGTGCACATGTGTTTGCGCACACACTTGTGCACTATAATATCTCCTGCATAGTTGGCTAATCTCTCTTGAGATTGGCCGCCGTTGCCGAAATCGGTCTGGAGGATATTATTATTATTTATTAATACATATATATGAATCCCGTCTAACAAAGTTTTTATTGTGATCGTAACCACCTACATTAACATCTAGATTCAAGGGGTCATAACTCTTCGGTATCAAAAATACCTACAATTATTATCAATATTGACTTGACGAAAATACCCCCTGCCATACATCACCTGTTATGAGATAAAAACATAATCCCGCTGAGTTTCTATCGCCGTTGATTCTCAATTATTGTGTATATAGTTCCGAATCGTCGAATTTTCTGAAACGTTTCTGTATTGAATAAAGACTGATTTGAATTTGACTGAATTTATCGCCCATTGAGTATCTCTAAGGAAAAATACCATATCGTTTCTGCGCATGAAAGTGTTAATTGTAAATGAAAACAGAACCGGGGAATCAATCAGTCACATAATGTTAACCCTACAGCAATGATCCGTGAGACTTAAGACGTTTTGTGTTCATTGAGAAATTAATTCGAATTAACGGAATAATATTTGGACCACAGGTGGTCATGAGTATAAAAATCATTAAATAATTCTAATTAAATACGAAAAATAATTTATTAATTTTTCAAAATCAGAAAATACGAGCTTTGAAATTAATACATGTTTTAAGTGTCATTATAACTATTAATTTACATAATTAAAGCTTTGACTCGAAGCGATCTGGTTCGATTAATATTGTACCTACTGGTATATGATTACCTATATTTTGGGATACAATTTGCAAAACATTCTTGCCGTCGAGCAATATAGTATGACAACAATGATAATTATAACCAGTTTTCGCCCACTGCTTCTCCTGTGTACGGGGGGGAGATGTTAGGCACCCTATCCTTTTTTGTAACACCGACAACGGGTAAAAATTCGTTATGATCGCCATTAAAGATTATTAGTTGGTAAATTAATTGATGTTCTATGATGTTTATTTGGCGTATATTGGTGAATATTTCTTACAGGGCTAATGTTTATCGGCTATGGTAACTATTTACTATCAGGCAGTCCACTTGTCAGGCTACCTAATAAAATACAAAAAATACGTCGAACATCACTACTTAGATGAACTTTCGATGAGATCGCTCTCGAGAGCCCTATACTGCTCTATCTTCTTATTTTAATAATTTAAGAAATAACTTTTGCAGTTTCAATTTATAGATATAATACTATAAAGATTAATATCGTTATTATTATTATTTAATAAACTTCTCCTCAAAAAGAGGAGAGGAGGCCTTTAGCCCAGCAGTGGGACATTCACAGGCTGTTACGGAATAAACTTCCCTTTTTTTTAACACTGGAAAAACGCATTACGCGTTTCCCCCACGGGAACAGTGGGGGGGCATGTGGGACTCGCCGGTGTCCAAGGCACCGATTGCGCTCCGAACATCGGAATACCCACTAAAAAACCAGCGGTACCCTTTCCGTCTTAACGAGGAGCGCCACGGGTTCGTTTTCGCATGCTAAAGTGGGACTCTGACGGCCGGCCCGCCTATGCGGGCCTCCATTCTCTAGGGAGGGTTCCCAGGGTACCGTGAATCCCCCCTAGTCCCGGCGGCGCCTATTGTGGCGGGGGAAGAAGGTGCGCATACCGCCTTTTTCTTCTCTCCGGTCTTTTAAAAAATGTGGAACGCTTCACGATTTTGCGTGTCATCCTTGCGCAGGGGCCTGCAATAATTGGAAAAATAAATAATTTAATAGTTTTTTTTTTAAATGGTTCATTACAAATCTGCCAATGACAAAATTGCATTTAAAAAAAAAATCATCAATAACAATTATTATCAGAAACCAATACAAGCGTAAAGAAAAATAAAATATACCAAGATGTTGAAATACAGAATAAAACAAATATTGTATTCAGTCTTAATTAATACGATCTGACCGTTCAAGGGTTCGCCGCGTAAATAAAGAGCTACAAGAAAATAACACGTCAATTGTCGACCCAGAAACAGTTCCCATATAAGTGCATAATCGTGTCATACATCACAATCATTGTCTTTTAAATTTATTATACTGCAAGTCCATAAAAATTGACTTCTGGTCTCAACTTCATTGTGTTTAAATGGCGTAATATTCAAATAATGCACTCTTAACCCTGTATGTTACAATATTAACCGCTTTGTTCAAACTGGTTTGATTGTTTCCGTATAAATATATATAACTAAATTTTTTATTCATATTGTGTTCTTGTAATAAGGGTAATCGGTTGAAATGAGAGCGGGATTGTGAATAGTGTAATTCAGTTTAGAACTCTCGAGTGTGACAAAAAATTTAAACGGGGTTCGTGTGGTGTGTTTTATCATTGAATAGTTAATACGGTTTTGCATACGTGAATTTTTGCAGGATGAAAATAATTATATAAATTATATCTTTGCAAATATAATGTACATTTATTAATGTACATTTATTTATTGTGATGTAAACGGTTTATGTGGATGTTAGCTAAGGTCTAGCCATTTTTTGTAATAATTAAAATTAACCTATGTAACGATAAAATAATAAATAAAGCCGAGATGGCCGAGTAGTATGAACGCGTGAATCTTAACCGATGATCGTGGGTTCAAACTGGGGCAAGCACCACTAAATTATTATGTGCTTAATTTGTAATTTTAATTCATCTCGTGCTTTACGGGGAAGGAAAACATCGTGAGAAAACCTGAATGTCTCTCAATTTCACTAAAATTCTGCCACATGTATATTCCCATTTCACCCGTTCCACCATTGGAGCAGCGCGGTGGAATAAGCTCCAAACCTTCTCCTCAAAAAGGGAGAGGAGGCTTTAGCCCAGCAGTGGGACATTCACAGGCTGTTACGATATGTACCGATGTGAACTTTTCTCAGCTTATCGCCGTCCACTGCTGGATGAAAGCCTCTTCCATAGAACGCCAACAATCCCGATCTTGGGCAACCCGCATCTCACGACGTGAACTATCCTTGCAAATAATATCGATTTTTTTTTTATTTCAAATGTCTTACAGAGTCATTTGTATGTATGTCAGCGTGAATCCGATCAAGATTTTGTTCTCAGAACGAAAGTTTAATCAAAAATATATTTATTTTATAACATTGTTAGGAATATGATATAATTGGATGTGATAATCTAATGGATTCTTACGAAAATAAAACGTTTTTTTTTTATTATAATTTGTAATAACATTTGCCAAACTTACAATTTTATCAAACGTCAATTAACAAAATACAAATTACACTTATAAAATATACGCTGATTGAAATCGCACCTTTAGTGAAGAATCGTTTTGTTAACTGTCTTATTTGATATTAATTTATTGTTAAGAACCGAATTTGGAAAGATTTATTTGCCAAATATATATAGCGGAGTATTTATACAAAAGACCTGATTTCAATTTTAAAGAAATTTCTTCTTGCAATAAATAAAGTATTGTAAATATATTTAAAGCATTAAGTATTAAAAAAAATAAACATCCACAAGCACTGATATATTTTTATTTTATTTTATAAAGCATCGGCTATGACGTTGCATTATTACAGATTTCGCCTTATTGACACTCAGAACCGTGACGGGACATCTTGTCATTTTATAAAAAGCTTATAGTTATTAGTTTTCTTCAGCATAATCTATTGTTATTTTATGATATGTCCGATCACCGTACGACGTCCGTAACGGTTCAAATAACATCAATGCTAAAAATATGTCACATCATGCGAACGATTTCACATTCATAAAAGTTTTATTTTTACTTATAATACTTTAAATTTAAAAATTTAGAGATCAGCTTAAAACAGTTAGCTTAAATTTTAATGAAAGAATGTAAGCAGTAAGATCCATCTAAAGGTACTTCTCAATTTGGTTAACTTATAATTTTTAGTATTGTCATTTCCATCAATCGGATACGTAATTATTAAACTTAATAAAAATGACAAAGCAATAAAAACCCAGTACCAAACAAGACGTAATCATCAATCCTTTGCGAGAATGAATTTAGGGCCGCTCGCGATCTGTATCATTTTATTCAACAACAATGGGAACAAATCCATTGTACCGCAACAGAAGTTTACCAACAAACTGTTGTGTTGCGTGATTAATTTTACAAGTACCGCTTTATGCACCCCATTTCATTGTAAGGTTTTATCATAAAAAGCATTGTTGGTACTTCTGGCGACCTTCCCCTCAACTTCTTACAGAGTCAAAGGGCGATGTTAGAAAATATTTTGCTGTTTACTTTAACTATTGTCAATAGTTTTGAATGTTCGAAATACTTAAATTGCTTACATGTTTAGAAGATAGTTTTTGAAATATGACACTTTAGTATAATTAAATTAAAAAAAATACAAAATTATTTTGTATATATTTTTTATATATAGAAAGAAAATTAAACACACAAACATACATAAGAGATTTAATGAGCATTAATTATTAAAATTATAAAACATAAAATTTATGCTTTTCAGAATATTTAGTGACAGTGACAGTTTTTGAACAATAATAGGGATAATCATGGCATTGGTGAATTCGTGATAACATTACAATAATTATGAAATATTAAAAATCTTTTCGTGTAAAATATAATAATATATGTTATGTTAACGATTCAATTAAGAGCATTACCGTGAGAATAATTATTAATCTAGTTTTATATTGCATACAAAATGAAATAAATGTCGGCTTATTACTTCATAACATAATTCCTTTCAATACTATTTATAGTAATGTACTATATTAAAATCTGAGAATAGCTTATGTATATGGAGAGATATTATTGCGGTACTTCCTCTTATGCTTTAGAAAAAGATAGAAAAACTTTGAAAGTTAATCTTGTATCTAGTAATGTAATCTATAGCAGTTACTTTGTCTGATTCTTTATTAAATATTAAGAAATAGTTTTTTTTTATTATAATGGTAATTAAGGTATTTTAATATTAGTATAATAACAATAATAATACTATTTGCAAATAGCGAACTATTTAAATTTCCATTAAGGATCTTGATCATTACTCACCCTAAGGATTTACACGTCAATTGCACAAAAACAGTTGACGCAAACAAATTGAATATTCCCACATAAGAAGGTGAAAATCCTAAGTCAAATATGGGATCACGTTGATAATAAATGATCATTTCACAATATTGTTTCGATTCCAGTCTCTATAACTAATGATGTAGATATCAAAATCGTTTAAAATTATATTAGCATCGTTAAGGAAGAAAGCATTAAAGTTTACAATCAAAACGCAGTTTCGTGTGATCCACTGAAAAGAATAGTCGATCCGCATGTGTTCTATTTGATTAATGATGTTACTCTCGAACATCACCAAAGCCGGAGGAAGCAGGACAATTGTCAGTATAATACAATCGTGTGACAAAAAAGGCTACCGTGACTCTTAGCTGTCATTTATTTATATGAACCGTGTTACCTCACATTAGAGTTCAATTTGCATCTATAAATTTTTGCATAGCTATTTAGATTGACATTCCGGTGTTAATAAAAAAGTTGACTAATGATTTTGGTTTAGGATCAAATATTCATGCATTTTTTTTCAATTTAGCGACTCGTTTTGTTACACTTAACGCTTTTTACTTCGAGCATCTGTTTAATGATATAACGACATTCTTTGTGTTCAAACTTTTATTGAATTTACTTTGTACGTGTTTGTTTTGTTTGATTGTTTTATTACTATAGGTTTCAATTTTGAATAACAATATACAAATATTGGCTTTTTGGTGAAGTTGAAAGCCGATCTTTCACGATGCACCTATAGTTAAATATATAGGGGAAAAAAAATTTTTATTTATTGATATTTTATCAAAAAATATAATATATGAATTTGAGATTCAATTGTAATCCTATTAAAATTAAATAAACATAGATACAAGAAAGAGTTTTTCATAGTACTTTGCTAGAGCGCTTTAATTTTAAGCAGCCAGTAAATGATATTTTGTCGTATTCAATTATCGTATCTAATTTGTATATTTCCACGATTAATTTATTATAATATTGTTTGTTAACCTTAAATAACTTTAAATTATGGCAAATGCTTATCGATACTTATGACTTTCCCATCTAAATCATTCTAATCTACATTGGAAGTAAATTGCAAAGATGGTCACTCTCATGTCCCAGTTACCACGGTCTGGAAGCTGAGTACACTTGAAAACCACAACTTACAAGCAATATGTTTACGTCTGAATTATAGGACCGTATTGCAATAGTATAGAGTTCAAAATGCAACAAAGAATTAAAACCACTTTCCATTTTACCGTCGCAACTAACGAATACCGATGACAGTGTATTAAAACTTTATAAAATGGAAATGGAAGCAATTTCAAGAGCATTCAGTTTTACTTTAAAATAAAATAACTTATACTTTGACAGAATTTGTAGCGGGGTCTTTATTTAAAAGTATATTGTTTTTAGAATAATTATTTAAAAAAAAATTTTATGACAGTTCATTCGTGGCTGAGTAATAAAACGTTTTACATCGAGCTCATTATTTTATTTCTTAAATACTAAAATTTTATTAATATATTTATTCAAATAATCTTTAACGTGTGCTTTTGAATTCGATAGGATTTCTAGTAAATTTTCTCCGAGCGCAAATGAATATCAATTATCACAGCGATCGGTGACGGTATCTTAGACGGTTTAAGCGTTAATATGCTGTAGTGCTATCAAGTTACGAAAAAAAGTCGACCTTCATAGTTAAACAGTATCAAAGCCAATCACAAACATATATACCAACATCCAAATTTTATTATTTAAATTTGACTAATTGAAACGAACGTTTTCTAGATAAAAATCTATCCTTTAATATTAAAATACTACAGGGGCGTTATAAAATAACCTTTACACAGATATAAATACTAAGACTTGACAGGTAAATTTGGCTCATTTTAATGAGGTTCAAGATACGGTAGAGACTCGTAAACAGCTGCTATCAATGCTTTATATTTGTTTTACACAATATATAGTGGTTTGAATGCAATAAAAATTCTTATATCGATTACAGATGTGTTAAAGTGTTTACGTTTGGACGTTAAGTATAAATCAGATTTAAATGGTATATTTTTATCATTTTCAGCTTCTGGACTTCTTTATTTTATCGCTCAGAATTACTTAATATGTTTAATTATTAGTTAATAAGCTGGTATGACAAATATTTTTCACTTTAGTTTTATGATTTCCAATAAATTTGTGATAAGGAAAACATTCTCTAACTAACCTTACAGCTATATTAATTACCTTATTATAATATTTTTACGTTAATATTTCCATTTTTTGATTATTCAATAAAATAAAGTGTGCCTGTTCAATAAACAACAGGTACATAGGATATAACATCTTAGTTCCTAAGATTGATGGATGCATTAACTGAGGAATGGTTAATATAATATTTCTAATAGTGATAATATCTATGAGCAAAGGTGACCTGAAAGGTTTGAAATGACCCATTGATTTGCAAACTCCTCTTCTTCTCATATGTCACTCTGCTCCAATCATAATCAGGTATTCCAGTATTTGAATTTACGACCTTTGTTAATTAAGATTCACATTTTCTAGACCATCATAACTCCAAAATATGTATTATAATACTCAAAATAATTTATTTTCAATTTTTTCCTTTGAAATTATTTTAGTAATATAATATATATATATAATAAATAAATATATCAATGTTGGTAGGGCTTTGCGCAGGTCATCATTCATCAGGTATTCAACCGCAAAACAGCAGTACTTGTTATTGTTGTATTCCGGTTTGAAGGGTGAGTGAGCCAGTGTAATTTCAGACACAAGGGACATAACATCTTAGTTCTCAAGGTTGGTGGCGTATTGGCGATGTAAGCGATGGTTACCATTTCTTACAATGCCAATGTCTATGGGCGTTGGTGACCACTTACAATCAGGTGGCCCATACGCTAGTTCGCCAACCTATACCAAAAAAAAATCATATCATTTAACCGCATAAACATTCGCACATTTTATTATAATATTAGTAAGATTGACATTAAACTAAGTAACCCACCTCGTATAATGTATTAATTTAATAAAACAGAGAGAAGCCTAAATTTAATTAACGATTATGCCTAAAATTTCAATATTCATAAGCTTAGCGGTCACATCTAAAGGGATATTAGAATTAACACGTAACGTTTTAAGATGCAATATGACTACAAATCTTCTATATAACCTCTTTATAAAATATATGTGACAGACAACGCATTAGTAGGGAATTTTGTAATTTGTCTCTTTTTAAATTAGCCGGATATTAATGACGTAATGTTATGGGAATTGGTAATCCACTTAAGTATTACATGTTTTAGATATAATTTATTTATATTCTTAATAAGCGAGTAATAAATTAATCGGTAGGAAGGCTTTATTTAGTGACAGGGGCTTAAGATATTAATACACTTTGCTGAACAAGTGAAAAATGTAAAAGAAAATTATGCTTCTG
This sequence comes from Nymphalis io, assembly GCF_905147045.1. Classification (NCBI taxonomy): domain Eukaryota; kingdom Metazoa; phylum Arthropoda; class Insecta; order Lepidoptera; family Nymphalidae; genus Nymphalis; species Nymphalis io. Next base: position 981,300 of record NC_065903.1, read on the forward strand.
AATTGATTATAATTTATATAGGATGAATTTGAACTATTAATTGAATTCTAAAAGTTAGTATTGCTCATCTAAAGTTGTTAGCAAGTTTTAGAATATATTAATTTCGGTGAGTGTCCTAATTGTAATATTTTTCTTCAAATACGAAAACTATTTTGCAAATAAGTCTAAATTTACTTCGTAATTTTCAACTTAATCGAAATTCTAAAGAACAAAGGCTAATGACCTTATCAAGATCCATTTAGATATCCGATATTAGACCAAAAATACGTTAATTATTATATCCTATATAATAATGTGACTGTTCTAATGACTATTATTTCCATAACTAGAAAATTCTTATTGAAATAGAAATACTGATACGTATCAAAAAGATTTATAATTTAAATTGGTCTATAGGTAATTAATGATTCATCCATTGAAATACAGTGTGGGTTTTTTTAATGACTGTCACTGTTTATTGCTTTGTTGGGATAACGCTAAGATTTACTGTTCCATATATAAGTGACCTGAGATGGGTCATTGGAAAATATTTAAAGCAAATCTAAAAGTTGCATAGCTTTAACTTTGACTTAAATATAAAAAAAGAAAGATTTTAAAATGTATATTTTATGAAGCTGGATAATTTGTATAGTTACTAAGTTAACTAATTATCCGTTAAAATGTATATTTAGAGGATATAGGCTAAATAGCTCCACTATTAGTAGCCATAAATGTCATATTGACAAACTGCAGGCAATCAATATCACATATATATAAAATGAGCAATACTTGCTCGTAATAAGCTGAGAGGTACAGCTATCCCTTAATGTTTATATCATATAGAACAATAACGTTGTTATTTCCTATTTTTTGGAGCGAAATATTTTAAAATTCTTCTTAAAAAACTATAAGTTTTACACGAATTCCAAAATCTTTTGGACATCAATTGGATGTAATTGTAATTTTTAAGCCGCAAATATGATAGACTTGAGTTTACCAAATTGTTTCGAGTGACATAATATTATATAATAGCATGGGTCAATTACTGTTCTAACTATTGACTAAGTCGTTGAAAAAAAAACCGTTTTGTGTATTTCTTTATAACGAAAAAAAATTATAAAGAAAATTTAATATTAAACATATTCCGGAACGCTTGCCACTAATTATAACAATCTGCTATATTTTTGCGTTATTGATGATCCACTTAAAATTAATGTGGAGGGTATCCTATACGTAATTGACGTATTTAAGACACGTACGAAACGATTTGTTTCCTCGTTTCGGATCGATCGATACGGACCGCTAAGATCTGGAATACCCTCCCGACCTCCGTTTTTCCCTCCACCTGCAATATGGGTACCTTCAAGTCTAGAGTGAATAGGCATCTTTTAGGCAAACGCGCTCCATCTGTACTGTATCATCACTTTCCATCAGGTGTGATAGTAAAGCGCTAGCTTATACATTTAAAAAAAAAGTATAAGGGAGGAAAAATTTGACACTGAGAAAATACAACACGTGATAATTACAATACAACTCTGAGACCAAAAAAAACCTTTCTCCTTTATAAATATCATTAATAAATATTTACTCAGCATCTGTTAAGTGACAAGAATGTTATAAAATATAATATGTCATAAATTGAACCTTAATGCCATTGCAAGAAAGACTATATATGTATAACGATGTCTGATAAATCTTTGCCTAAGTTCCAAAATGAAATCAAACAAGATTAGTGCATAAAAATCAATGGTTTAAGTTTATTTTCCATTACAATACATATTCAACATGTAGTACAGGAGCAACATTTGATAAATGATATGCATTAGACACGCATAGCGCAAGAGCTTGGGAATTTGTCTGATTATATTCGGGACAAGTTGGTTTTACATCCGCTGTTTTTGTATGCGGTTATTTGATATAGTTAGAACGTCACTATGGTTGTAAAGGTCGCTCTGGTTGCAAAAAAAACTAGATCTTACAACATGCAATTTTATGATTAATTTTTTTCTTATTTTGTGGTTACATGGTTGTTCCACTAACAGATCCAAAAAACTTAATTAAGTTACTGAAAGGAAAACACAGTTTCGCTACAATGTTTCTCATTAGAAACATAATTGATATTAAAATTATTATATCTTCATAAAAATAAAACCTACAAAATTAAAAGAAAATTAATACAATGGGCCTCATATAATATAATATTTTGTGTATTTTATTGAGCTCTCATGAGACTAGACAGCTCAATAAAACTGCACGGGAATTATTATAGTACTCCAGTGAGTGCGCAAAAATAAGTGCATTCTCGCTCGCTGGGAAAGAGTTTAGGTGCGGGACCAAACAATGTAGTTGTTATCCCATGCACGAGTGCTTGAACACTCCTTACTTCCACTGCTACTGGACCTACGGGCCTCCTGCTCTATAGACCATTAGAAGAACGCTTCAGACGATAAAAGAATTATTAGTTAAAACTTAACAGAAAGCATCAACAGAACATCAATGTAACTTAGGATTACCATTACGTACACTTCAAACCTAGTATTACATATACGATCAGAGTCGTGACCTAATACAAGCTATATTTATATTCATCGGATTAGACGGTCGTAAAGGCTGAGCAGCCTCGTTACGATCTGCTTAGGCCGTGAATATGTATTGGACACATATCAGACCATAACCCATTTATTAATAAATTTTAGAATTTAAATTCGAGTTGTTTTTAAACAGCTCTGATGCAATAGATGGATAAAAACTAATAGAAATTTAATCGTGTTAGAAGCTATGGTATTTTAATTGTTACGGCAGCCATATTTGCAAAGTATGTAAGAAATTATGTTTTGTTCAATTAAAAATAACTTCAATAACAAACAAGCATTTACAAACACATTTTTTTTGTCTAAGCGAATGATGAATTCCATGTTTTCAATTACGGTTACAACGTGAGTTTCTAAAATGTCATAATTCTTAAACAAAACAAACCTAAAAATAGATTGATATAAATAATAAAAAACATAAATTTAAAAATCGAACTGACATGACATTTAATTAATACTAAAAAATATAAATTTATTCGTTGAATATAAAATAACGATTTTAAATTTAAGCGATTTATTATTACACTTTGGTGTAAGAGCGAACCGTAAAATACTCAGTGACAGTAAAATTAATTTATACAAGTGTCGTCGACTGATCTTTATCAAATCTGGAGCGACCGTGGCGTCAGGCATATCGATATAAGTAAATACAATTAATCTCATAGTTTATGGTTGTAGAATAAATTACAAGCCTCGATCGTTTACCTTGAACTCACTCGTAATTAGAAATTTTTGGTTGAATTTGTCTGAATCGTGTCCAATAGTTTTACTGATACACAAAGGCCTAACACCTGCTCTTTCCATGTGTATATATTTTTAATAAAAGTTTTTAAATAAAATTTATATTTTTTGTAAAAGGTTATTCTATAGTACTATATATTGCTTTGTTCATTTTCCTTATTCTTAATAGTTTTAGCACTTTTTATCCTTTAGATATTACAAGGAAATTTAACATGGTCTGTGTTGTCACGTTTTGTTTCTTATTAATTGTAGGTTGCTCTGCTCTCAATTATTCTCATTAGTAGGAAGTCCTTGTGTTATATATTCAAAGGCTTGTTCTAGATTATATTTAAGTTTAGTAAATGATGTACATGTCCCGAGACATGACAATCGTGATGACTCGGCACGAATTTATGTATTCAACTCAATGGGTTACCGTATCTCCCTTAAACCTAATAACAAATTCCAAACAGATTTTGAATTAAGGTTAATCCTTACTTGAAACCATTCCAACATATCAAATTGCAATTCAAATCCGTTAACAATCATAGTTTTTTTTTAATTTGAATAAGTATTTGTTTGGTAGTCGTAATATATATCAACTAACTTCCAGCCGCGGCTTTCGCCACACATGGTAAGGGCAGGTGCAGGCCTTTGTGTTAAGTCAGGAAATTTCATCTAATCGTTTTTGCGTGCTCGAATATCCACACATACCAACTTTCACATTTATTATATTAGTAGGCTTATAATAATAATACTTTAAATATTTGTTTGCACACTTAGAATAAACGCTGGTTATCATATTACCATATCTTTTAGATTACCTGATTCACCCATATAGTGTGGAAACTCATTTAGCCGTCAACTCTAACGCACGTCTACAAATAGGTGAGAATGTTAGCCTAGGATTAGTGTCGTCGGATTATTTAAAATATCGACCTAATGTATAAGCGATAAGCGTATTTATTGTAACCTTTTTTTCATTATATGATTATTGGCTGGCAATGTCAACGACAAAATTGATGGATAACTTATTGTTATTAATAAATAAATAATAGTTTAAAATATCTGGATACCAAGCAGCATCAAACCAGGTTGTTGTAAAAACAAAAAAAGAACAATCTATAAAATCCCACTGCTGTCAAAAAGTATACTGCTCACCTTTTGAAGAAAAAATTGGGAGCTTATTCCACAACGCTGCACCAACTGAGGAAAATTTTATCCGAAACTAGCAGGTTTTTTTTCATGACGATATTCGTTAAATTATAACCACAAATTGAGTTTAAGAGTTCTAGAAAAAATAGTAATATAAAAGCATTGGACCTTACTAATTATTAAATATAATTTAATTAATATGAATATTATCGTTCATAAAAATTTCCGCGTAAATAATAATAATATCCTGGGACATTATTCACACATGGCTTATCTGATCCCAAGCTAAGCAGAGCTTACAGTAACAGCCTGTTAATGTCCCACTGCTGGGCTAAGGCCTCCTCTCCCTTTTGAGGAGAAGGTTGTGGAGCTTATTCCACCACGCTGCTCCAATGCGGGTTGGTAGAAATATTATATATTATACTATGGAAATCAACTGATATACAACTGATATAGGTACTACATATACTACTTTTCTTTTACAATTACATACATATAGATAATTACACCCAGACTCAGGACAATCAGATATGTTCATGCACACAAATGTCTGTCCTGGCTGGGAATCGAACCCACAACCTTCGGTGTAAAGGCAAATATCTACCAACCACACCAACCAGCCCGTCTATGACCTTATAATTTATATTCATTACTCTGTCATGGAAAATAGATAAAATCTATTTCATAAATTCACATTTATCCTCCGACCTTCAAGTTAATAATAAATGTAAAGTAAGTTATTTATGATATTTCTGAAATAACAGTTTCCTGAATCAAAATAAATAGCCAATTCCAATCGTGGATTACTGCAACGTAATGTAATTTACCCACTTGCTAAAAATTGTCGTGGCTACAGCTTCACTGAAGATCCTGCGGATGCAGAATTTGTTGCACTGGACAGTTCAAACTTCAAAGTTTCATCTTTTATAACTTATACCACTCACAACCGTGGGTGGTTACGAGCCATAGGAATAAAATCATCATTTCCATTCGCATAGGAATTGAGACACGACGCGATAATCGCATTGACGCGTTTGGCTTATTGACTGGAAACTGGCACATAAATTAAACACATTATGGCCTAGAATCGCGTAATGCATTCGCAAATTTATATCCATACTTTTCCTGACTGCTTCATAGAATATGTTTGGTTTTTAACGATCTAGCTCACATCGTTTTCCTTTATGATTTCCTAATAATTTTCTCATTAATGTAGTCTCCTTGTCTTGGCTTTATGATTCTCAGATAACTTACCAGTTTTTATTTGTATACGCTTTAGTTGATAATACTGGTAGCGTGATTTCAATTGCATTTATATTGTTTTACTGAATCTCGAAGGATGCTATTGGTATACTTACAACCTTTTTTGTATTAAGAATATTGTTTTGTATTGAATATAATATTATATTTTTTATGGTTTATCTATAAAGGTAATATGTCGTAGTTTATATGTGTAATTATTTTTAATAATATTTATAACTATGCAAACTTCTCCATTAACATTTAACTTGATCACCAAATTGACAAATATCACCAAATTTGGTCATTTTGAAATCTCTTTTATTACTCTCTTATTTATTTTTATTGTTACAATTATTATCGAAAAAAAAAATCAAAATATTCTGTTCGATAAAATTAAATGATATTGTTCTTCACAAATTCGTTTCGGTATTTAAATTCATTAGATGGCAGTAAAGGATAGTATAATACATACATGGTGATACATGAACACATGTAAAATTACTTAGGCATTAACATTATATAAAGCTTCATAGTAAATTATAAAAAATACATACTCATCATTATTTTGTTTGACAACTAAATAATAATTAGTAACGGCCTGTGAATGTCCCACTGCTGGGCTAAGGCCTCCTTTCCTTTTTTGAGGAGAAAGTTTGGAGGCGGGTTGGTGGAATACACATGAGGCAGAATCTCATTGAAATTAGACACATGCACAAGATGATTTATAAACACAAATTAAGCACATGAAAATCCAAGGGTCTTGCCTGGGTTTGAACCCACGGCCATCAGTTAAGATTCACACGTTCTAACAACTGGGCCATCTCAACTCATGTTAATCAAAATTACAACCGTGTTATTAGAATATATAATAATTTCAATGAATACCCTCGTAAATATGTAAGCGTACAGAAACAATTTTCGCCTTTAATTGCAAACGCCTCACACCGTTAATTTTACGGGCAAATTTTAATGAACTAGTTTAATAAGGGCGAGTGCAGATTGAGATTTGCTTTCCATGATTTTTTTTTAGTTTAATATTGGAACTGCATTTATTCGAATATGATTTATAAATTAATTAAGTTTGCAATTTCAGTTTACAGTTGAAATACGTACCATGATATTTTTGAAGATATGAATTGCTTTCTGTATGTAAATGTACATTTTCCCCAGTAATTAATGTATTTAATTATTTTTATTATTTCTTGCCATATCCATAATTATGTTTTTAAGGCCTAATCGAATATAGATTCCGTTTCGTTATATTTATTTATAACAATTTTATTGTTTTTATTTGGGTTTTTAATTTTAGTTTTCAGTATGAACTGCAAGTAGTCATTTCAAATATACAAATAGATTTATTCATACAAATACCTCGACAAGGATTTGAGCGAGATTATAAGAACAGTGTACAATGTATGAAGACGTCTTAAGTCGTGACAACACAGCCTTATATTTACATTTACAGTCAGTGTGATAAATGACCAGTAATTTTATCAACGTTTAAGAAAAAAATTGCCGAAACACGAAGGGTCACAATCGGGAACCAAATCTGTTATTAATACGAGGGTGTGTCGAACGATTTCCTTTGAATGGAACAAAAAATGATTTTAATGGTGAACTATTTAATATCGCAAACTGTATTTTTGAATTTTATATTTATATGGCTAAAGTCTTAACTTTAAGCTTTCTTACTTTTAAAGCTTATGTTGTAAATAGAATACTTCAATAAAATTAAAAAAAAATTACTTGTAAGATCAACAAGAATTCATACAAACAACAATTTTTTTTAATACATTCGTAGTTAATTAACAATTTAAAATTATTTGTTAAATGAAAATCATCACTTAATTACTTTAAGCTTAATTATCTACAATTAAGCTTTTCTATTATTTTGCGTATAAAGTTAAAAATGAGGACCAATTAAAAAAAAACAATCTATAAACCAGTCGAATAAATAACGTTAAAGGACAGCAATAGAATTTTCAAATTAACAAAAGGTCACGAGGTTAATGGTGGTATTGAACCTAACAATTTAAATTTTCTCCCGAATCGATTTCATAAGTAATTGTTTTTTTTTACAATCAGGAGTACGGAGGTGTCGATGTAATAAGATATATGCGACCGTTACTTGCAAAATGTTGGTGGTCGAATCGATTTTATAAATGAATCGATATGCAATGAATCGATGATTTCTTTTCGATCAAGGTCCGATGAATACTGTATGCACTTTTTCGTACAAGTTATTAGCTCGTATTATCCTTAATACATCTTTGAATAACTTTAAGAATGATTTTGCTTAATTCGATTTTAACAAGAATTTCATATTGGTATTCGATTCTAATACGATAAGCATAATTTGCATAACGTTTTTTTTTTATATCAATACATATTATCTAAGGTGCTATTCAGAATGCTACGTTAATAACTTTATGTATGTCTGTCTCGGTGGTCTGATTGATAAGACTGCAGATCTTGATGACCTGTGTTCAACTCCCGGGTCTAGCCAATATTGGATTTTTTTCTGTCAAGAAATTCTGAGAAGTACGAAGCATGTAAGTTGGCTGTGCTTACTCTTCAGTGCCTCAAGATTAAGTAAACCTTCGGTCCTGGACCTGAAATCTCTCCGGTCATTTCGATCTGACTACCTTCCAGCTTATTTTTAACTTAACTAATATATAACTATTCTATTTTAATCTGATTAACCTGATAGTTGATGACGTAATAGTATACTAACAAATGTTTAGTTTTTATATAAGTATTCATATAAAAAGTATAGTATTTTTTATGTAAGTCCGAGGTTGTTCATCATTTCAGACACTGGTAGTCAATAGTATTAATCTTAACATCTAGAGATAACATCTCAACCATTTAGATACATAGCACTAAAAGTGCACTCAACAGATTTATATACTTACAACACACAAATAATAACTCATAAGAGAAATCACCGGACAGAAAATGTCACTAATTTATTTGGTGAGCGTAAATTGCGTATCGGCAAACTTACAAAGTCCATTCCATTTGGCCGTTATGTTGTTGGCACTGTTGGTTTTTCACACAGCCTCGCGTCAACACCGGCGGAGCTTTGAGCTTTAGCAGACGTGCAGTCACATGAACCAAATGGTAACTAAATAAGGTCATAGAATAATATTACTGCTATGAACTATTCCGGTTTCACTTAGACTACTTGTAGTCGAGATGGCCCAGTGATGAGATGATGAATATTAACTGAAGATTCCGGATTTAAGCCCAGGCAAGCACTACTGAGCTTTTATGCGCTTTAATTTATGTTAATAATTATTCATTTCGTGCTCCGCAGTGAAAAAGGAAAACATCGTGAGAAAGTCTGCAACTATATAAATATATATGTCTCCCAGATCGATTTCGGCCACGGCTGACAATCACGAGAGTGATTAGCCAACTGTGCAGGAGATATTATAGTGCATAAGTGCGTGCGCAAACGTAGGTACACTCTCTTTTTCCTAGCTTTTATAATCCGATGGGATGGTAATCCAACACAGCCAGAAAGAGTTCAGGCGCAGGACCAACGGCTTTGCGGGCTTTTCGAGGCACGGGAATGTGCACACTTCCAACTTCCAGACTCCGGGCTGCTACTGAGAATTTTAATTTACACTTTTCAAATATTGTGATAAAGAAGTGCAAAGCATGTTACATGGAGACTACGATAAGCATAATCATTAAACAGGCTTGTCGAGAACACATTCTTTCAAGTTAGGTGAGATCAAAGTTTCTTTTAAAAATAAACCTGAAATGATATGAAGAATAATACCTACTTATAATAAAATATTTCTAAATATGACAATGACCGTGATTCAAATTACATTTAGGTTATAATTTTAAATTGAGACCATGTCAAAGTTGATTATTCAAATTTTAAATGTATTTCTAAATTTTATCATTTGTTCATCATTTTTTGCATACCTACACATAATTTATGCGCATATTATAAATATATTTGACTTCTTTGTTTTTAAATTCCATTAAATTGGTTGTAAATTCATTGTTTCCACATTTATCTTGATGACCCTATAAATATATGCGAACATAAAGTTTATTTACATTTTAATTTATTTAAGAACAAAAAAATAATACATTAGGTCATGTCATTGATTAATCAATTAACTGATTAATTTATGTGTTTACAATTTATTAATTAATTGGAATTCAATTTCATGATTGCTTTTCCGACATTTTTGTTGATACCAAAAATCACATATCGTTTTTGACGATTAACATTTTGATTTTATCAAATAGGAAGCCAATGTTATAAATTTAGAAAAACATTTTTATTGCATGTATAAAAATATTGTGACAAAATATATATCAATTATAGGCTAACACTCAAAAAATTAAACTTAACATTAAAAAAAAGTTAACATTCAAAAAATAAAAAAAAGCTTATTGACGAAAAATAAAACAAAAAAACAAAACCATATTTAACAAAAAACATTTTAAAATAAATAACGAAGTTTTGATATAAATATAAAATATCTATTACTATATAATAAAACATCGACAACCAAATAACCTGCTAACTGGGGAACTAGATTTCTAGGTTTAAGAACTCATTAAGCTCGAAAAGCTAGGCGTAAAAGTCTTATAATAATTTAATATAATTTAACTTATATAAAAAAATATTGTTCCAAATAAAATCGCACCGCGCACAAGTTCTACGTTTCAAAAATTTTTTTACTCCGTCAACTTTTTCCTTTTCGTTATTACCATGTTTTATAGCTTCTGTTTCTAAGTAAATTGTTTTAATTCAATAACTTACATCATTAATCGTATACATTTCTATAATTCTGACCTCTAGAGCTGTGAGAATTCATTTGAGTAACGAGAAATGGAATGTAATGTACGTTACACAAAATTCTACATTCAAAGTTCAATGGAGCCCTGGAGCAAAAATTAAAATCAATCAAGTATGGTTTGATTTAAACAGTAATTGACAGCTCCAATAATTAATTATAATTGAAGAATGATTCAGCTACTTTTATAGACGTAATGCAAATATCAAAACGAATATATAAATAAAACGTTCTCTAAGTATGTATACGAATGATATTTTCTTTGATTAGTATTGTCTTTACTGCTTCGTTAATTTAGCTAGCTAAGTCAAATGATTCCGAGGTTTCTAGCTTTAAGCCCTGGGTCGGGAATTTTTAGCCCTCTTCCACAGAAATCATGGTCCTGTGCCTAAACTCTTTTTGATTGTTTCAGATTTGCCACCAAATTTTAAGATTGAGGAAATAGAGTGCGCTCTTGTTTTCATATACATTTGTCTCGTACAATTGATGAATCTCTCTTGGTCTCTAAATACATCATCATCCATATTGTCTCAAAGTTGGAATTAATTAGTAATAATTTTATCAAATCTTTTATCTATCTCTGTTCCTAACAAAGTATCTAATTCTTAAGATCTATCCTTTCATTTTGATTAAATATCATCGCTTAGCCTTTCGCGGCTACTGTTATATTAATATATTTAGTCTTGATTAACATTGGTATTTAAAATGCTAATAGCTTACATCAGTATTAATTGCATATAACTGATTATTGGTTGTTTATTTTTTTATATATTGTTAATTGATTTTATACATAGAATAGTATACTCAAGGTTTATATTTTGTTATCTTTAGCTTTTGTTGCCGTTTGCTTTTTGTTTTTTAAGCCGAGATGGCCCAGTGGTAAGAGTGCGTGAATCTTAACCGATAATCATGGTTTCAAACCCGGGCAAGCACCACTGAATTTTCATGTGCTTAATTTGTGATTATAATTCATCTCGTTCTTGACGGTGAAGGAAAATATCGTGAGGAAACCTACATGTGTCTAATTTCAATAAAATTCAGACACATGTGTATTCTACCAACCCGCATTGGAGCAGCGTGGGGGAATATGCTCTAAAAACTTCTCCTCAAAAAGGGAGAGGAGGCCTTAGGCCATAGTGGGACATTTACAGGCTGTTACTGCTTAGCTTTTGTTGGTTTGTTTTCATGTTCTAACTTAGAATCGACTAGCTCGGTTCGAAGCACTTTTTTTAATGCGTTTCCCTACATGCTCATCATAACAACATCCTAAAGTCACGGGATTAAGCAATAATGTTTAACGTGAGTGAAACGTTTCGCAACTATTATATACACCTTTGCAATTTTATTATATCAGAAATTTTATGACAGATTAGTAAGAAATCGAGATTACATTTTGTGTTTTTTTTTTAAAGTGATGTTTATAATTATCAACCACGTTGCTCCAAAGTTAGTAAAATACAGTTTCATAAAGTTTTATTTGATACATGCAGGTTTCCTCACGATAAGTCCTTCGCGCTCATCTCGAAAATACATACATAAAACATTAGATGATGATAATTTTGGTTTTTGTATGTATTCATTATTTATTCATTTGAGTTAGGAAGTTAATACGATATATTCATTATATTGCCATATTTTTTGACAATTCAATTATATAATTGTTACATTCAATTACTTTTTAATTAAATGTGATTTTATATTTTAAATGAATATTACTTGAGACAAATCAGAACCGACTTTCGCTTATTAATAAAACTCTGAAGTGTTTTTTTTTTCTCAGTGTTGATCTCCAGGTATTATGACCCTTCAGTTTGATTAATGAATACGTTCGAAATGTCGGTTTGCCTTTTTACACCACAGGTTGGGTAACCCTTCAGGGCAGTAATTAGTGAAGATTGAATATTTTGAGCTACTTTTGAATACATTAAAATTTTGCGGGTTTTTTTTGAGTAACACATTCCTTTCGATCATTAACGAATGTTTGGAAATATTCACTATAAATTCGAGCTTATGCTATGTTCATATTGTTTTAGTATTTTTTTTTCTTGGTTGCTAATTTAACTAAGTTTTACCACCCACGTATTATGAGAATCGGTACAAACAGTATGAAAAATTAATATGCAATTTGCGTTGTTCTTATTTGAGTACTCAAAACACCCACCCACCTCATGTCGGAGAACAAATATCGTAAAATCCAATATGTTTTACGAGAGCAAAATTCTTCAAATTTTCTATTTGCATATGCAAAGAAACCGACCACAAGTCAAATCGAAATTAAGCAAGTATTATCCGAAACGATACTTATCTTATTGTTTTTAGAATTCATATTCCTCTGCAGTTTGATAATCATTTTTGGTCTAAACTGGTGCATATAATTTTACGTATAGGATTGGACATTGACCTTAAAGATTAAGCACCACAGCACGTGCTAAGATGTATAAGCGATATGGTTTGACAAATGCTGTATATTAGATTTTATTTCTACAAAATGTAACGTACTCTTAATATCAGGAACAAACAGGAACTTATTACTAATAACTATAATTATTATATAGAACAATGTGTATGGCGTGATAAATGAATTTCAGAAAACTTACATATTCATGTGAGTTGATATAAAATTAAAAAAAAAGAAAAGCTTGTGAAATCGATCACGAAAAAGTTCAGTATTAAAGTGATCGTATAGTGAAATAAGTAAGATGACGGGCCGTTGGCGTATTCGGTAGATACTTGCCTTTCACGCCGAAGGTTGTGTCTTCAATTTCCACCCAGGACAGGTAGTACAAGCTCTGCTTTGCTTGGGATCAGATGGCCGTGTGTGGATAATGTCCCAGGATATTACTATTATTATAGTAAGAACACACGATGTTTATTTCAACCATAATAAATAAAATATCTATCGCTATGTGTATTATAAAGAATGTGCCCGTTTTAAACGGTCTAAATTTTTTCTGAGTATCCTATTAGGTGTTTTGTTTTTATATTTTCAACGTCAAAGGAACAAATAGTTCACGGTATTTCTATAACATTAGAATTCAGAGCGAGAAGCGTAAAATTATTATTTTACGTGAGTGTGAAATATGTAACACTTGAGTCCGTAAAATAACAGTTATATTTTATAAATACTGTGAATTGCAAAAAAGTATTGTAGACTAAGTTTAAGGTTTCGAATTGGTTACACATTGCACAAAGAGTAACGAAAATATTAAAATATTTGTTCTTTTTTTAAATTCTTTGTAAGAGGCTATTGGTAAATTGTATATTACATATTAATAATACAATTAAAAGAAGTCACTTAAAACAAAAGAATAAATCGCTTTGTGGGATTTTTTATTTATTCGACCTAAACTGCGATTTGTATGAAATTCTGATTATTTTCATTAAACCGCACTGTTTTTATGAAACGTAGTTAATGTTATCGCTATCAAATATATAAAAAAAATCTCACACGAACCAAACACTGATTACGAGTGTATCCAAATATAACACAGACGAAGTCATGGTTATACTTAATAACTAATAAAATAATGTCATGAAGTTGTGTTAACTTACGTGTTTGTACGTGTGTGTGTTAAATCAAATAAATGACAGATGCAAATTGATTAAAATAAAGTTTGTGTTGGTTGAAGCTTATGTACATCGAAATCATTTACTTAATACTATATTTATTTTCGTATTCAACGTTCTCATGAATCCAAGAATATCATATTTGATATCTAAGTTAAAGCTTATATATATTAAATATGCTACAAGGATTTCTCTGTTTGGTATTTTTTTCCACATTTCATCGCTTTGTTTTTTGGGTATTGCCCAAAGTTTTATCTTCATTACCATCAAATTATATTTACAGCGGTTATAGCTGATTGTAAAAAATAAAGGTTTAAACATTATATAAAAAAACTAAACTCATTTGCATTCTAATGAGTATTTGTCCGTTCGTCAAATTTTGCAATGACGTTGAGAAATGATATACGACTTTACATTAAACAAAAAAAACGTCAGTTAAAGGGCGATCCTTTATCAACCACGATAGTTTACAGAGCCACAATTATTAGCAGGACCTTCTATTGGGTTTCATTATTTGATATTCTATAATTTAAATTTAGAATTTAAAATCCAAGAAAAACCGATTTAATTATTGAATGTGAAATGCAGTGAGTAATAAGATTTCAATATTGTTTCTGTTTTGATAAATTCTTGGTGAATTTGATTAGTTTGATATTGTAAAGATGAGATTCTGTTTGGGTATCTGCAATTTTAATGGTAGGCTTAATTTAATTTTAAAGAAATAGTATTCAAAGTCAAATTCATAACATAATTTTTTAAGTAGATTTATTTCACTTTTTAAATCGTCATACAATTTTTTTATATTTTTAATATAAGGCCACCATTTCGGTACGTAGATTCTACCGCGAAAAAACGGCAAAGAATTCCATAGTTACTCTTTTTCATCAATCAAAATGGGTACTGCATGTGTAATTATATTTATGTATCTTGTATCTACAGTACAGTATAATAAGTTATTTATTAAAAAAATAATATCTTATTCTTATTATTGTGAGACTTACAATTCATAAATGGCTCTTGTTTGACAGTAATACATACCGTGCTGCTATAAAGATTTTTGTCACATTCGCATTTTTTAAATGTCATTCACTCTTAGTATATGTTAGTTAATGGGATATAATTTTAATATCTAAATCAGTATTAAAAAATTCAAAGGCATAAAGAACAAGCTGTTTTAAAAGGATCTCGTTAACTCATCAAGCAGACTGACATGTTAAAAACAAAATAAACAAAGTGAAATAATCTCATATAAAAAAATTTAATCCAGTAACAAGGAAAGCTTCATTGAATTCTGTTTTAAAGCCTTTATACTTGTAATAAAGTGTGTAATTACACTTTGATAGGCCTCTGTCTTAAGGCGTGGTAACATTTAGCTGTCAGCACTTTCCTTTTACTTACACTGTCAGAATTTGGGTATACCCTTTCTTGTAATTGGTTTAACCAAACATAAACGATCAAATCGTTTGACAGTTGACTTAAGATTTCATGTATTGCTTACGTTTTTTAAAGACGAACGTTGACAGCGTGATGTATGTTGAATTTTTTTATCGTATATTTCAAAATAAATAAAATAAACAGTTACTTGAAATATTGTGAACATATTTTTATTACTTACTTGCAAATATATACAGATTTTGTACTTGTAGATAGATTTAAATTTACATAAATTGTTTCTATTTATGTTTAATTTTTTTATACTATAAAAAAGTAAACGTGCATAAGATATATTATATACATATTTATTAATTTTTCTTTGACATAAAATATTTATTAGTAATATTTAATTTTTTTATTGTTAAATTTAAAATATATAAAAAAAACATACTTTTAATGAACAACGTTTTATTTATTTTTAACAAGAAAACAAAAATGTTTTTTATTTACTTAAGATTGATTGATTACATCTTCTAATTACAAATGTCAAATTAAATTATCTCTAGTTAATTTAGGATCATTACATTTTGTAACTGATGCGTGACAAAAAGTTACTTCGATAACGTAAACACGCTGAGGGCTTTAATTAAATTGAAAAGGGCATACTGTAACCGTATAGGCTACCAACGTAATTGTTTTCCGTAGCGTTCTAAGTATTTATAACACATGCTAGTTAATCGATGAAATAGGATTATTAAGCAGCAAGGCATGGTCATTTTGTTTAATAACTTTATACCATATTAAACAGCATCAATCAATTAGTTTATTTATTATATAAAATTATTAGTATAATCGCTCAAATATATCCTTTTTTGTATCAAAGCCTTTTATAATGATATTGTAATTGAGGAATACAAATTCTTTAGTTAATGGAAATAGTTAAGACTTTAGTCCCTTTTGTGGAGAATAGTTTACAATTAAACTGATCCAGTTACAAAACAAATGAACAGCAATAAATAATTATTGAGTTCTAATTATAAGGAAAAGTACGAGTTACCGTTATAATAATGTTTTAGGGGTAAATTAAAAGGGGTAGATTAGTTAAACATTGTTATCGTCTTCTGTCAAATGTCAAATAAATGACGACAGAAAGAGCGAAACTCTGTATGTCACACATCTGTTGCAAAGCACGAAAATGTAACAATTAATTTCGAACAGTCCCTTTTTTTAATAGAAGACGAAGGCGGACTTTCATATGGGCCACCGTCTATGGTAAGTGGTCACCATCGCCCATAGAAATTGGCATTGTAAGAAATGTTAACCATCGCTTACATCACCAATGCGCCACTAACTTTGGGAACTAAGATGTTATGTCCGTTGTGCCTGTAATTACACTGACTCACTCATCCTTCAAACCGGAACACAACAATAACAAGTACTGGTACCTCCCACTCGTCAGATATTCTACCGCAAAACAGCAGTACAGCAGTAGTATAAAATCTTAGTTCTCAAGGTTGGTGGCGCATTGGCTATAAGCGATGGTTGACATTTCTTACAATGCCAATGTCTATGGGCGTTTGGTGACCACTTACCATCAGGAGGCCCATATGCTCGTCCACCTTCCTATTCTATATAAAAAAAAAAAAAAATAATAATTTAACAAAAACCATCTAATATGCTCATATAATGAATTGAAAAAGATTGTAACCATAAATTAATTCCTGGAGACGTGTTAACTGTAGCATCTGGTTTTTGAAACCTTAGTGTGCTAACTGAAGTAGATTTAACACATCACCTAATTTATTTATTTATTTAGTTACACTATCATCTTATCGCTAAACACTTAAAATTAACAACTTAAACAGGTTCTCTCACGAAGCGATACGTCTTTAAAGGCGTAAACATCATTAACTAATCACATAATAATAGAAAATATAATAACAATTATATTAAAAATATTATATAAGCAAATGACTGTATTCATATTATTTATACGAACATATCGTGTACATATATTTTGGAGTGTAATCTTGCTTAAAATTGTATAAATTCGTAATTTTAATGTATGTCCTCATTATATTCTGTTTGTGTACCTATATAAATAAGTATACGTAATACAGATGATACATATTATATATAAAATTATCTGATATCGTGTTAATGAAAAAAACAGTTCTCATATGCTATCAATATGTAACCATGAAATCATTATTAAACCACAAGAAAATAAAGTGAATGGCGTTTAATATTACAAAACACTAGATTTTATTGATTGTATTGTAAATTTATAAAGTTAATTTAAATCCCTCGAAATTTTCTTAACATTTTAAGTAACAGTAAAATGGACCACATTGATGTCTTTATTCGTCGTGTTCACTCAATTACAGATAGTGATCATTAATTTGCAGTTAATTGTGAAATTGCCATATTCTATAATAATGAGATTTCAGAAAAAAAAATATGAATTTCTTTATTAAAACGAAACGTTTTGTGGAAGAATTTTAACAAGCACGTGAAATTGGTTTAATTGGCCTCCTATTATTTTAGACTTTTTGATTGAGAAGTTGACAGGGTCCTTATGAAGTCAGTAAAAAATTATGAGTTATCATCATCGTTTTATTTAATTTTTCCGGTAAATGTTTTCGAAAGTAAACGTCGAGAAATTTTAAGATTACTTAGTGCATGGGGAGTAATTATTTCATTGAATTTTATGGCATCAAGTAAAAGCATTTCACCATAATCGCTTTAAACATATTGATAAAGCTATAATATTAGTAGCGGGTTCATCTACAAAATAATTAATTAAGTACGTAATCATTTTGATTTTACTATGAGACGGACATTCCGCTTAGGATTATAATATAAGAAGTGCTGAGCTCTAGTTTAAGATAAGTTTAAAGTTGAGAAAGACTATTTCTAATTACAAGTTAGAAAAAAGAAACATTTTATATTATGTATACAAATTAAGTATTTATTTGAAATAACACAGACGCGATAAGATGAATATTAAAAATGAATTATACTTATTTCTGTGTAAATACCCCTGTCTCTTTCCTTCTTTATATATTATCATTAATATTGTTCAGTATCAATAATATTATATTGAGAGAGTATCAGTTCTCCGATCTGTATCAATTATTCAGACAAAATATTAACCTAGGAAAATTGTGCAATCAATTGTGTACATATGTATCTCATTCAGCTGTAAACTAAGTATAAATATTTGTATCGGTGTACCAATTTGATGAGTGAGCCAGTGTAATTTTAGGCACAAGAGACATTAACATATTCGATATTATTGTCGCAGCTTGCTGGTTGTGCAAGGAATGATTTACACTTTCTAAAATTCCGATGTCCATGAGCGGACCACCGACATTGGTGCCCTTATAATATCGGGGCAAATTGCTCATCTGCTTTAAAAAAAAGTTATTATCTAGTCTGTATCGCAAGTAAGCACATATGTGTACTTAAATAAATGTAATTTATACATTTACATACATATTGACAAGATATAAAATGCATTAAAAAACTCAAATCTATCCAGGATATGATAATTAGTAAAGCTGTAATAGATCGATAAACCTTTATTGTTGTAATCGATTTATAAAATGACTATGCATATTTAATATTATAACCTCAGCTACTTTTTTATTGAATAGGTAGGCGACTAGCGTAAGGGCCACATGAGGGTAAGTGGTCACCAACGCCCATACACATTGGCATTGCAAGAAATGTTAACCATCGCTTACATCGCCAATTCGCTACCAACCTTGGGAACTACGATGTTATGTCCCATGTGTCTATAATTACACTGGCTCACTCACTCTTCAAACCGGAACACAATACCAAGTACTGATGTTTAGCGGTAGAATATCTGATGAGTGGGTGGTACCTAGACGAGCTTGCACAAACCCTACCACCAGTAAATTATATTTTAATTGTAATTAATATCATTTACTAGTTTGAGAAGGTATTTACTAGACAATTCTGGTTAATCCACCTCAACTTGACATTTGTCACTTTTGTTAACAAGTGATTGATTGATAGTTATCTCTGTTCGAACTTCATTGACACAACATTATCTTAGCTTCTTTAGGAGCATATTATCATTTTGATTACCTTTGAAAATTACTAAGGTAATTGATATTATTATAATAATGTATCTATGAACATATTTAGGTAATATTTGTTCAGTTTAGGTATAATTTTGATTGAACTTCAAAACTGCCAACGATGTTGCCATATTACGGAATTCCGTTGTCTGTGTTTTTATATGTCACTAGTTAGTACTTAAAGCTTTAAAGCATTTATTATTTTCGTACAATCAGTTCGAATATCGATTCGAAATTTAAAAATAACGATGGTAAAATGTTTAATGTTTTAAACCATTTTAAGTTAAATCAGATTTTTCAAATGCAATACCATAAAGCCCTGTTTCTATGATCTTCTCACGACCTTATAATCCAACTATTATAGACGTCTCGGTTTTATATATCATATTAATTAATTTATTTTATTAACGCCACGTTCCATCCCACAATAATTCAAGTGTAAACGTTTGTGTACCGTTGATCGTATTATTTATTACATCTTGCTTTGACCGTAAAATTTCCATTTATTCACTGTATTCATAATTCGTTAATACGTTATTTATGTTAAAAATCGTTAACGTTATAGATATTGTTATTGTGTCATTTGTAAGGATTAGACATGATAATTATTTCAAATTAATTAAATTAGATTCCTCAATAACAATAAAAACTATATAAGAAGCGGTAAAAATATACTGATCAGAGGTTTTATCTTTTTTTTTTAATTATAATTTTGTATTTACGACTTCATTTATATGTTTAACATAATCTTGTGATTTTTCGGAATATTTGAACATATATACATACATATACTTCTAGGAATTAAGCAATTTACAAGTCCCGTCAGAAATAATGTATCAATGGCTAAAACATACAAAACCATGCCATAATAATATCCGTAGACCAAATTACGACCACAGGGCTTAGTTTGAAAGATGAGGCAGAAGTCCGGACACCATGCTTACTTGGGCTTTGTAAAAGCGTGAGTTATCTTGTAGATGCTCTCACTTGTCACATTTTTTACCGCCAAATAACAATCCGTAACAGCCTGTGAATGTCCCACTGCTGGGCTAAAGGCCTCCTCTCCTCTTTTTGAGGAGAAGGTTTGGAGCTTATTCCACCACGCTGCTCCAATGCGGGTTGGTAGAATTCACATGTGGCAGAACTTCAGTGAAATTAGACACATGCAGGTTTCCTCACGATGTTTTCCTTCACCGTAAAGCACGAGATGAATTATAATCACAAATTAAGCACATGAAAATTCAGTGGTGCTTGCCCGGGTTTGAACCCACGATCATCGGTTAAGATTCACGCGTTCTTACCACAGGGCCATCTCGGCTTTTTTTTATATTTTCAAATAACAATAATAAATAATAATTATAGATAACAATTTAAATTTGAAGGATGAATGACTGTGTTACAAGCACAAGAGTTTATTGAGACTTAAACAAAAAATGCTATTAAGACATTTTATTGGCCTTACTAGGGATCCAAACCTAGGACGAGATAATGACAGATTGGTAAAAAGGTTCTTATCATGCAGTCACACGTCACTGACAATGAATATTAGTCCAAATATCACATTTGCAAGATTGATGAATTTAATTTAACAGAACATTTAAGCTTAAATTTATAAGTCTATAGGAAAAAGTTTACAGTTAGTCCCACGAACGATTAACTTTTGAGCTATCGTGCGTATCATTATTATCCTTTAATGAATACAAGCCGTTTTTTTTTTCGTCGTAACATTGTCCCGCCTTCGAGAGATTTATGTCGGTAATCGAGTTGAGCGAAATTAGGTCGACTTTGTAGCAGGTGATAGGATGTATTGAGGTGCTTAAATGAAATTATCGTTACATTCTTGAATTTGGAATATGATTTTTTTTTCATGCTAAGAATTTCTCGGAAATGTATTTTGCTTTTTATTCAGTTGCTTTTAAATTAATGTTTTTAATTTTTGACACACAGTATATAATTGTTATTATTGTAGGTTTCAGATACTTGGCTTGAAATAATGTCAAATAAATTATTTATTTAGTTCTTTCGTTCTCTTTGCAATACAAAATAAGCGGCAACTAATTGACATTTGAAAATTAATACAAGTGTGTCTTATCTCCATGATTGAATAACGATATGAAAACTGTTTCTTGTTTTAATTTATATTTATTTCATTAACAAAGAAACAAATCGGTTAACCGATGGTGTTCATATTCGTTCTTATATTCTGGCATTATAAAGAATATAAATCACTTTCTACATTTTTAATGCGAGGCCAATCAGAAAAACTAGACCTTGTGTCCCTTGCCTGTAATTACACCAGCGCACTTACCAATCAAGCTAGAATACAGCAATACAAAGTGTGTTTGGCGGTGAAATATTAAACGCTCTAGCAAACGTAACGTAGGACGCCCTCCGGCTAAGTGGAGTGACGATAATATCCCAAGTGGCTGGCAGCGGATGGAGTTTGAGAGCTGAAGATCGAGCTCAGTGGCATGCCGTTGGAGAGGCGGCCTACGTTCAACAGTGGACGACGAAGGATTGATGATCACTCAATAAGGTTTTACTACCAATTTTACCAGACATCTAAAATAGGAGACACTTAATTCGTTAGTTATTCTTTTATGTAACATAAACCATGCTGTTCGATTAAAATTATTCGCTTATTTTTCGAAAACCTTACTCGTGGTTCCATATAAATTGATCATGATCTTATAATAGAATCTATGAGGACCTTGAATTTGCACGAAGTATGAACAAATATATAATTATATAGAATATCAACAGATTTTGGTAATTATTATTGTGTTTCATTGTTAGTTTCATACAAATATTAACAATGAAACATAAATTGTGCATTCGAAACGTTTTTTATATAATCGCATACTTGAAAACGAATGTTATAAAAACATCTTTTAAATATTTTTCTACGCTAGCCACTTACATACTCATTATAGTTGAAAAGGCACTTTGCAATACACACAACATGTTACGTTGTTTACTTGAAACTATTTGCAAGTAATTCATCGAATGCTATTGTATAACATTATACAAGTAACAGAGTTGTGTGAAGAATCAACTTGTAAACTGGTCAGGACTAGCTTTTAAATAGGTTAAGGATTAAATTGTTATTCGTGACTAATATTTCCACAAGATTTTTTTTATAAAATAGGCGGACGGACAAGTGGTCCACCTGATGGTAAGGTGATGATAAGTTTTGATCACCACCGCCCATAGACATTGGTAAAATATTAACAGCTCCTTCAATGTGCCATCATCATTGGGAACTAAGATGTTCATCCTTCAAACTGGAACACGACAATACTATTGTCATATAAGATGTCTAAATTACGTCTTATATAGTTCATATTATGATATGGGATCTAAAATATCTATATCCAAGTTCAAGCCAAGGGTCAATAAAAATATATTGAGGTTTTCTATGGCCAAATTTTCAGTCACATCCTGGAGACCAAAAGTTTTAAGCATGTAAAAATCTCTATATGTATAAAAATCTCTGTATGTCTCTTCCGTGAAGTCTTTCCAGCATCTCAACTATTTCTGTAACTCTGTGTCTGTGTCTAACTGCCTCGTTGGTCTAGTGGCTTGATATAAGGCCGCAGATCCGGTGGTCCTGGGTTCAATTCCCAGGTCTGGCCAATAAAAAGTTATTGGGTTTTTCTGTCAGAAAATTCTCAGTAGCAGCCCGGAGTCTGGAATTTGGAAGTGTGTACACTTCCGTGCCTCGGAAAGCACGTAAAGCCGTTGGTCCTGCGCCTGAACTCTTACCGGTCGTGTCGGATTGCCGTCCCATCGGATTATGAGAGTTAGGGAATAGAGAGTGCACCTGTGTTTGCCCACACACTTGTGCACTATAATATCTCCTGCGTAGTTGGCTAATCTCTCTTGGGATTGGCCGCCGTGGCCGAAATCGGTCTGGAGGACATTATTATTTGTCTGTGTCTACATTGCTGTAACTCGTTACTAGAGTAAACTCAGTTACGAATATTCATAGTAAAGCCTATTAATGTCCCAATGTTGGACTAAAAGCTTTTTGAGTTAGTTTGGAGCACATTACACTATGCTGCTTTAAGGTGAGTTGATAGAGGCGTGAAGATTTCACTCATGCAAGTCATCCTTACGATATTTTTCTTCGACGCCGAGCACGACATGAATTATAAACATAATTAAATAACGTTCTGTGGTATTTGTCCGTGTTTGAACTCGTAATCTTCGGTTAAGTTTCACATATTCTAGCCATTTAACTCTTTAATTAAATTTCTCATGCTATTATAATTTTAGTCATATTAAACCTATATAATATAATCACTTGATATACTAGCTAATAAAATAACAAAAAAATATAACTAATATTCTTCGAAATTTGTAATTTTTTGCGTCAAAATCATTCAACGATAGTGATGTCATTATTGATTTATAAATACGGTAGCTGATATCATTTTTAAATATAAGTGTTATTGCATTACAGTTTAATAAAAACTCGAGAAAACGATTTGTGTTTTAATAAAGGTAGATACAAGCCGGTTTTCGTGGTTGGTTTGCCTTTCACGCCGAAAATTGTGGGTTCGATTCCCACCCAGGATAGACATTTGTTTGCATGAACATGTCTGTTTGTCCCGAGTCTGGGTGTAATTATCTATATAAGTATATATTTACAAAAGATGAGTAGTATTATGTAGTATATAAGTTATATGGTTTCCATATCACAAGCTCAGCTTAATGTCCCAGGATATTATTATTATTATACTCATTCCTGATACCAGAATACAGCAACTCAATATATCGAGACAGGCTTGCACAAAACCTTGTCACCAATTAATGACAAAGCACATATAAAGACTTTAACATAAACAAAAAAAAATCCAACATCTTACTTGCTGGTAGGACTGTGTAAGCCTGTCTGGGTATGTACCACCCACTCAACGGATATTCCATC
Organism: Nymphalis io; assembly: GCF_905147045.1. Lineage (NCBI taxonomy): Eukaryota > Metazoa > Arthropoda > Insecta > Lepidoptera > Nymphalidae > Nymphalis > Nymphalis io. The sequence goes on from NC_065903.1 coordinate 1,005,802, forward strand.
GCCAACCAGAAATCCTTAGTATTGTTGTGTTCCGGTTGTATGGGTGAGTGAGCCAGTATAACTATAGGCGCAAGGGTAATAACATCTTAGTTCCAATGGCTGCTGACACTTTGGCAATGTAAGGAGTGGTAATATTTAATACAGTGCCGATATCTATGGGCGGTGGTGACCAAACATAATATTCTTATTTCTAAATAAACAAAAAAAAAAACAACTCACAAATATTAAGGGCCTCCTTTCCACACCACATGTACACTTAAGAAGTGTACATGTGGCTAAAATTTCACCTAACATATGAAGGTTTCTTAACCATATTTATAACACATGAATAATATTCCATTGGATCTATGTATGTCGGTTAAAACAAAGTCTCACAAACATTCCCTTAACGATGCAAGAAATAAACAGGAACGGTTTTCAAAAGGCCGTACATAGTCCCTCAGGTGCCAGTACGTGAGACAATTTCTATGGGTTCTGATGTAGACTGAATCCGATGGTATGCAAAGCAAGGCACGACGGCCAAGTTTAGAAACGTTACCTTTTAAAGCTCTTTCCTTTCTTGTTGTGTTTTCACACTTGTCAATCGTTCCTCTAGTCTAGACAAACGCCGTACAGATAATCGCTGGTGATTCCAGCAATTGGAAACAATTTACGACTTCAAATTTAAAAAATTTAACTCATTTTTAACTGTCAAATTTTAAAAATACAATGTTATTAATTTACATTAACAGCTTATGATATCGACTAAGAAGATATTTTAAATGTCTTTCGAATTATAAAATTAAGTTCAAATAAAATTCGATACACTTTAATCATAAGATGTCGAAGTTATCATTTCGGCTTCGAAATGCTACTTCATTTTATAATAAAAGAAACGCGGTATAATTGATCAAAAGGAGATTACCTTATGATAAATCACAGTAATTTGTATGGTATTTCAAAAAAGGATGAACATAAGAGCGCATGCGATTGTCGATGCAACCTCGAGCTGTGACCGATATTGCTTAATTAACTTGATCACTAAAAGGGATAATCAGATAAAATTCATAAAAATTCAACCCAAATTTTAGACTTTGATATATTATTCGTGCTTAAAGATCGCCGGGGAGATTAAATCGGCACAATTTGTATGAGAATTTGACAGTTCACTCGATCCTTGAGTTTATTTAGCAAATGTTTTTTTTTATTTGCTTATGAGTAGGCTCTTTGGTTTTGTTTGAGTGGGCATTATATATGGAGTTACTACTTTTTACTGTGACAAAACGTCTCCTATCTACTTATGTATTATATATATCTATAGTTTCGACTGCTCCGCCGGTCTAGTGCCATGATGTAAGGCCGCAGACCCGGAGGTCCTGGGTTTAATTCCCAGGTCGGGCCAGTAAAAAGTTGTTGGGTTTTTCTGTCGAAAATTCTCAATAGCATCCCGGAGTATGGAAGTTTGATGTATGTACACTCCCGTGCCTTGGAAAGCACGTAAAGCCCGTTGGTCCTGCGCCTGAACTCTTTCTGGTCATGTCAGATTGTCGTCCCATCGGATTATGAGAGTTAGGAAATAGAGAAAACACCTGTGTTTGAGCACACGTTGTGCACTATAATATCTCTTGAGATTGACCGCCGTGGCTGAAATCGGTCTGGAGGACATTATTATTACAACTATATATACATATATGAATATGTTTTGTCTTGATATATTTGGAGTATAGCTCTCAATTTTTTTTCTTAATAAGATGCAAATGATTTTTTCTTTTTAAAATGTAAATTCAAAATTATAAAATAATCACAGGATTCTAAAAATCATATATTTAAAAACTTAAATCCAACAGTACCAGGCGTTCAGAAAATAAGAAAAAATATAGTTTATAAGCCAGAATTGACTTAATAATGCTTTCAAAAACGTATTTGATTATATATTTTATTATTTATTACACACATATTTTACCAATATTTTTTAAACGTCATATGTAACCTCGATATGTATAATCAATAATTATTATAATTTAAAAAATTCTTATCCATGAAATTCCAAATTAAATAAAAATACATCAAAAATTCGCATAGTCTGTTATATGGTGCCTATCTGCTATTTTCTCGAATACTTCTTCTAAAAATATATATGTGTGTTCCAATATATTCATACTAAGGCCACACACACACGCATACCATACTCGTTGCCTTACTTAATGCGAATAACCGAAAACTCTTGACACGTTACTAATGAGTTGAGTAAAAAATGTTACACACAAGGATAACTAATTGATACAAGCGGAGTAATTTCGGAATAAGGACAGGAATTCGTTATATCAATGACCTGTCGTGTTCAAGTTCCGTGTGTTTTGGATCTGTCATCGTTAAGTTTAATAATAATGTGGCGTTGTTTGTATGTGTGCTTGAGTGAATTTTTTTTTTTTTTTAATATTATTTTTTTGTTTAATATAAAGCTTATATTTTAGAAAGATAAGTTTTAAGACTTATTAGAATTAATTAATTAGGATTTTTTTTAAACTTCCTATAGCTTAAAACTTCGCTCTTTAAAAGGGGAAAACATGTTCCTAAATATAGTGCTAGGAACACAGCTTAAATGAAGAGGAAAATTACAAAAATATCGAACGTGAATACAATTTATTTTTGTCAATAATTAAATATATATTTTAGAATAAATATAAAAACAAAATTTATGTTAATTCTTCAATTCTTCATTCTTTACGATCACAAAAGGTCAGTGTATCGCATAAAATTAGCCTAAAACAAAAGTATCGATAAAAAAATATAATACTTAGAGGCATATTGAATTGTGAAAAAATGTTATTTTATAAATAGCTATATCCAAAGGTCATCGATATTTGCACAGATTAAAAAAAACAAAGCAAATTCGACTCAGTACGTATGCATGAGGAACTCTACATATAGCTGACATTATTTATTTGGAGTTTAGTAGGGCTTCGGGTAAGATTGACTCGGTAGGTTACGCACCGCGCATTCATCAAATATTCTACCGCTAAACAGCAATATTTAGTATTGCTGTGTTCCAATTTGGAAGGCGAGAAAGCCAGTGTAACTGCAGGCAAGGGACGTCAAATGAATGAAATCCATGGCGTGGTTAATATTTATTACAGTGCCAATGTCTATGGTAGGAGGGAACACTTATCGCCATGACGGCTTGGCATATTACTATCAAAAAAATAATTCTTGTCACTTACAAACGATAATCTAAAAACGAATCGACGTTTTTTTTAAATTTGTAACTTCAAAATTATAATTTTACAATTTAAAATTACTTACCTCATAAGCAAAGTCAAGTATAAGTTACATTGTCGAAACGAAATGAGAGATATTATGTTAACAGTACGGAGTCACGCCATCCAGTTAACCCTTACCGAACGTATTATTAACATACATTTATTTAATTTTTTAAGAAAATATCTGAACTTATTTCTCGTTATTTAAAATTGTTTAGTAAAATACACATTGTGAACACGCGATGCTACCTCGCCAATGTTCGCAAGTCATTTAATTTGATTTAAGTAATACCAAAACGCTACGTCACTAACTATTGTCATATTTCGATCATTTAGTATCATTATGAATACCGTCTATCGTTTTAATACTAACGAGTATAATGTTTGTATCACAGATGATATATGCTGGAAGGCTGTCTATCTTTTAAATAAACTTTTAAATAACACATTTTCTATTCCGGTGTCTTCTAAACAGTGCTATTCTGCAATCACTTCGTTTCATGAATTGTTGTAAATTGTCTTACGTTGATACACGATTTTGATGCGTGTATACTTTAATTCTTATAATTATTATAGTCAATGTCGCATATCACTTTCTGGTATTTAACGATAGCGCTCGGATTTGATTCGAGCTTGTCACATTTATTTTACAAAGTTTAAATTAAATTAACTAGCTACTTAGACAAAAAATAAAATAAAATATGTCATATATACATACTTTTAACAAATCATAAATATGTAAGATGTATAATATATATACATAATTATATACATATTATATAATATAACATTTATCAAAAAATTTATCAACAGTAAATTTACTATAGACAACATCGTGAGGAATCTAGTTTGTTTGACACACACCACGAACCTGGAATTGGAACAGCGTGTTGGAATACGCTCCAATCCAATTCCTTAATGGAAGAGGCCTTATCCCAGCCGTGGGACATTTAAAGCAGTGGGCTTTTTACTATAACGATCTTAAAACAATGAAATGAAAGCGTAACAGAAAGACAGACAGTTACTTTCGAATTTATATTATTAGTATAGATGAGATGAGATCAGGTGACCCAAAATTAATCTTTTTGTATATTTAAATATTAATTTAATAATAATCCCGAAAATAACCATAATAGAACCCATTTAATGTTGGCGATGTATATTCTAAGTTTAATAGTAAATATATAACTGCGTGAGATTAAATGCCGAAGTAAATAAAGTTGCGTTCACATCAGCTTGATTATAATAAAAACCATTTGAGTAAAATCTGAATGTAAGGTTGGTTTCAATTTAAACACTTTTCGAAATTGGCCTTTGAAATCGTCACTTTAATATAATTGCAAATTTCAATAGATACTAAGAATTGCTGAAGTTATATAAATTATGTATTTATACGACCAAATGAACCATCTATTTAAGAAGGTTATGACTGGCCTTAACAAATCCATAGAAATCGTATTCCGTAACACTACGCAAATGACATCTTTAATTTAATTGTGACATACTTTTGAACCTCTTCAATTTACAAATGTATACGAATAAATTGACCTTCAATGATCTCTTCATGCTACTCGACTTTTCAGTCCGCAACACTGTTCACATGCAAATGTGACCTTTACGTTTAGTATCATAAGGTTCAATTGAAAAATAAGGTTTACTATACACGAATGACGTTTAGTTTCTTTTAAAGACGTAACAACATAATTTCGGCTCTTTAAAAATCAAAACACTACTCGAGTCGGGAGTGATTCGGTGGTTCCGAATGTTTTCGTTTCATTATGGGTGTGTCACGATTTTTAACTCAATTCAGTTGTAGATACGAGTTAAACGTCACTTTTGACATGTATAGCGGTTATAGAATTACTTTTTTTTATGTAAATATTAGGTAATGTAGAAATAAAATTCGTATACGATCTTAACTTAAGAAAAAAAAAAAAAATTGCTTGTGGTCCGTTTTGACAGCTATGAATTTTCAATGAAGATATATTGTTGAATTCTATTTTTTATTAAAATATATTTTAACATACCTAAAAGTACTTTACATGTTTTAGAAAGATATTTGACCTGATGGTCAGGTGTAAAGTATGAAAAAGTATGTTTATGTTCTTCCTTGGGAGTCATGCTTGCTTGATACCAAACTCCATCAAAATCGGTTAAGTGGCTTCGCCGTCTTTGTATTTCAATTGTGAAATGTTGAAAAAATATTGAAAAATTTTCACGTTCATACTCGTAGTAACGCTATTTTGACTAGTGTTAATTAATTTAAATGATATAATTATTACAGTCAGTGTCGCGTGTCACTTACATTTTAAAATGTTCTGAGGTACGTTTAGAGTTTGCTCTTTATTAAAATTCCTACAAAAAAAACTAACAATTGGAAGCCTCGAAGCTTTCCCTATCCCGACTTTTGTGTTATTTAATATAATATAAAAGTAAAGTGTATTGTAATATTAAGTATAATATATGTTTTGTCATTAGTCTAGTGCCTGTCGAACTTTTATAAGTCTGCAGATCACCAGATTCCGGGTTCAAATATCGGATCTTATTGTAAATGTTATTGAATTATTCAAAATAATAATACAACGAGCACTCACGGTTTATTTACGTGTTATGCTACACGCGTTTCTGTGTGTTTTATAATTATTTATTTATTAATTGTTTGCACCATAGATTTTCTGTTAAACTTAGGGTTAACTAGAAAAATGCATCTTCGTATTACGTCTTTTTTTCAAAATTTGAGCAAATTAATATATATATATATAAATACTTAATACTGTTATTATTATGTATTCAATAAAATATATACAGTAAACTGTTTTTTCTTATTTACAGATGAATCAGCAATGTAAAGTCTGCGGGGAGCCTGCAGCCGGTTTTCACTTCGGCGCTTTCACGTGCGAAGGTTGCAAGGTAAAATAATCATTATTTACTATTAAATTAATAAGAAAAAATAACCCTTATTATATTATTTTGTAAAATTTTTTGTGATTTAGTTACTACCAGCACCTATTAAATCAAAGTCAAGCTGTCTACCTACCTAAGCCTCATCTAATTCGCTCAAAATTTGACAATGTTCAGATATTTTCTTCCATTTCTTCGACTGATCTTCTTCCTAGTTCTCTTGATCGTTATTTATTAATTCCTAAATCCCGTAAGCTTTGTTAATATAAGTTTATCAGCAAAACCCTCCGCGTTTATTTGATTAATATAAAATCTCGATGAATTATAGAAGGATTATATTTAGAATTACTAAGAAGAGTTTACATAGTACATAAGCAAGAACAATTTTCTTCGTGCCCCAGTCAGTTTGGGCTGTGTGTTGATATGCCAGTCAGTTATTCTTTCTTATATATATATATGTAATAAAAAAATGGCTTCTAATAACATTACGCACGTATATTTTCCAACCTTAGGTAAAAACGTAAATCTCTTCAACAATATTTTCAAATCTTAGGTCAACAAAAAAGTTCGAATTCAGCCTCCTTAGGTATTTTCAATGTCTATAAACAGATAACTTATTATTAGACAGCCTGTCTGTCTTCCTCACGAATAAAAACTGGATTTATGCCAACCAACGTCCAGTGCTTCCATATTGCCATTCAAGTGTCAATCCTAGGATTCAAATGGTAGTCTAGACATGTCTTAAGACCTACTTCCAAGTCTACCGCATTTTATAACTATAAAAAGGTGTTAAAATATTTGTATGTGGCGAGTGTTCGACATAATTTATCAATCTACTTTTATGTGATGAAAATTTATAAAGTTTTTAGGATGTTTGTTTTTCATTTATCATAATATCGTGACTCGATTCTTTATTCATTGTATATATGTAAGTTATGAGTGCTTGTATATGATAGGAGTGATTATTCGCTACTTGAGTATGATGTTTTTTTTTTTTCTCTGAAGTCCATCTGACAGAATCTCAAGGACAAGCTAATTGCGCAAAAATTATTACAGCACACGAGTTAGTTGACAAATGTGTTTATATATAAAGGTACAATCTCTATTCCTACTTTCACATTATCCGATTGGGAAGCAATCGAACACATCTGGGGAAGGCACAGTAATCTAACGCTTCGAATTAATGCTACTTACATTAAAAAATAATATATTTTGTTTAATATTAGTGTATAGTGTATTTGATTATCATAATATATTACATAATTTCAAATTATTTTAAAAAAGGAACATCATGAAATAAATATTTTGTATATCGAATTACCATTATAATATGCTAAATATATGGTCATTAACACCTTCTCCTCAAAAGGGATAGGAGGCCTTAGCCCAGCTGTGGGAAATTCGTTAATGCCCACTGCTGGGCTAAGGCCCGTTGGCTGTTACTGTTACTGTAACAGCAATTATTTTAAATAAATATAATCTGTGAACTGCTACTATACACGTTGCATAATGTTATTATGTCACTAACTTTCTGAATAAATGGGCTGACAACCAAAAAAGTTTTAGCAAATCACACTAGATCCAGAGATAAGCTCGTCCAACAAAATAGAAAAAAACACTTCGGCTTTATACAATAGCGACTACACCTTTATGACTTTTTCAGGTAAAATCTTTTTGCGATTCGAAATTTAAATATACTAGTGATATCCATAAACATTAATTTTTTCTAGAATAATATAAAGTAAGCGAAAATCAAACTTAGGTGAACTGTAAGATCGTCATGTTTGGTTATTTCCTAAGTATATATATAAAAAAATAATCGCTATTAATAACTTATTGGTTATATAAGTTTGACATTTCTCAATAGAATCCTTTCTGGCGTTGGTGCTTCTCGTAACGAGTGTTTAAGAAATAATTTTATTTTCCGATTTGGATGTTGAAATTTTCTTTTCAAAAATTTATCTTATATTGAACTGGATTATATTGATATTATATATGATAACGAACAAGGTTAACGATTTACTATTTATCGTTTCTTTATTGAATCTGGATTTCCGACGAGTAGCTTTAAAACATTTTATTTGTAAAATTACATCAGTGTATTTTATTTTTAATGCGAATATTTATTACGAGGATATTTTACTTATAAGACGATTTAAAAGTGCTTGAAAGTCTATTAAAATTGAGTTTGTTGCAAATCACAGTAATCAAAGTATCAAATCTGATCGTAGTAAATACATATTATATGATATAAATATATTTATTTATTATTTAAAGTGTAAATATAAAAATTGAGAAAAATAATTGATACATATATTTTTTATTTTTTTCTATATTTAATATTTCTATTTACCTCTCCAAATAAGCGTTAAGCTCGTATTAGGAGTGGGGACCACAATACTCCATACGGGGTCATGATGGAAATTGCGAATTTTTATTACTAGGTAAATTTTAAAGAAGAAAGTTGCAACAAATTTAAGCAGTTAATTTTTAATAGTACACATAATATTATTTTACATTAAATATTAAAAAAAAATATTTCGTACACGATATAAATTATAGAATTGTAAGTGGTTTTGAACAAGAAGTGTGTTAGATCTATAAATTATTATCAAATTTATTATTAGTCACAAGTAATGTCGTATGATTAATGACTGTCTCGGTGCGCGTATTACGAATAACGATAGCAATGGCAACTGTCACTATTGACATATTAAATCTAGAATATTCCAAATCGATATATATTTTTTTAATTTTAATTTATATTTTAAAAAGTCTTAGTTATGATTCATAACTAAGATATATAGATATAAAGGAATAAGCACAGAAGTGCATGATAAATCAAAGTTGATAAAACACAGATGTGTTATACTCATTATTTATTACATCGAATTTTAGTTACGAATATTCTTCTTTTTTATTTAGTCCACAAAACTGACTACAATTATACAATAATACATTTAACCGAAAATATTTACAAATGAGTCTTCTCGATGTGGACATTACATGCTTACACGAGGGCTAAAAAACAAAATACATTAGTAACTACAGCGTAACATTAGAACAAACATAAAAAACTTATAAAAACTATCACCTATATATTTTTTATTTTTATTATAATCTTACGAATTGAATAAATAAATGAACTTATATTATAAATAAGTCCGCAGTTGCTATCGCATTTAAAACGAGACGTTACTCAAGATCAAGGCGCGGCGGCAAATTGTCGCGTCGGTGCGCAAGCAATTTACTACCCCGAATCAATTTGCCAAGTTTTTGTCGCGATAATGTTGCTCGATTCAATTTTCTGTTAAGTGCGCCTCAGTACCGCCCCCTGTGCTGTTTTGCGCTAACGGGTCGGTACTGCGTACACTGAGCTATGCGACAGATTATTTATTACGTTCAATTCTGCTACAGTTTTGTAATGTTCATTTATTTTATAATCCTATGTTTTCATAATATACATTAAATAATGTGACTGGACTCTGACTCGATGTAAGTAATGTTTGAAAAATTGTACATACTTTTTTGTAAATGACCCACTGTTACGTTAAGGCCTACTCATCCTTTATGGAGAAGGTTTGGAGCTTATTCCACCGCGCTGTACCAATGTAAGTTGATGGATACATATGTGGCCGAATTTCAGTGAAATTATACCATTATGCAGGTTTTCTCACGATGTTTTTCTTCACCGCCGAGTACGAGATGATTTATAAACACAAATTAAGCACATGAAAATTCAATCGTACTCGCCCGGGTTTGAACCCACGAACATCTATTATTACGAACGGCTATTTCGACTTATACTTACTCTTACTTTAAGTATGACGTAGCTTTAATTATTATTAGTTATTCCGGTTTTTCTTACGTTACGAGGAATACTCGACATCTTTTACTGGACCATTACATCTCGATAAATTACGTAATTGAACCGGAATAGTTAAGTAATTTGTTAATAACGGTCTTCTTATTAACTAATTACAAGTACTAGAAACTTCAAATAGACATAATTTATTTATTTATATATTACCAACAGATATACAGTAATAATTATAAATTAACATTTTACAAGTCTAAGGGTCAAAGTTGTAATGCTATCAAAGGTATCATACAATAATATTATTTTAGTACCTACAGATACAAAAAGTTGCACAAATATAATAACATAGATTGCTCTTAGAAACGCTTAAGCTAGTGCGACTTTTTAATTTTGTCTCATTTCAGTTGCAACGGTAAAACAATTAAATGCATTTCTAAAAGCGTTCATCATATTGAATATATGATATTGTATTCATTCGTAGTTACGAATGAATACAGTATCAATAAAAAAATTAAGAAAAGATTGACATATCATTTTAAAATTTCTATATTAATCGTGTGATTAATAAAGTACTACTAGTACTACTATTTGTACTAATAATATTAAATCAAATGCAATGTGATTATATAATTACATGTGTTACAACCCGATAGCGATAGATGGCGCTTATTCAACATGTCAATTTTCTGAATCGCGCTGTCTAAATATTCGCTTTTGGTTATATATAGTGTGGAACGATTACTGAAAGTGGTCCCGGATCTATTCTGCACCAACGAATCGTCCGTAGCTACGGACGTCATAACTGTCACCACCAGACCTCATCAGGGGGATAAGTGAGGTTACCGTATTGAATGTGATCAATTAAATTATAGTGGTGCGAACAGCTCTTCCTTAGTTACATTTACCGTTAGATCCCCCGAAATCAGTTCGGCCTAAACTGTGATATTTAATTAATTTTACAAGTGGGTATGTAATACGTGATTTCATGTCAATAATTAATTACTGTTGAAATAAAATAATTGTATTTATTTACAATTGCAAGAAGCATTTGCACATTTTTATAAAAAAAAATTGACTCTAGTATCTTTGTATACGTGATTGTAAGAAATATCAGTATATAGGTATGTAATGTTATTATATATGAACTGTATCATTATATAGTATATTTACATATACATGTTACACGCACAATTATGGGACATAACATCTTAGTTACCAAGGTTGGTTTTGTAAGCGATGGTTTACATTTCTTACAATGCCAATGTCTATGGGCGTTGGTGACTACTTACCATCAGGTAGCCAATATGCTCGTTCGCTTACCTATGCAATAAAAAATAAACAAATGGGCCACTTGATAATAAGCTTGATAAATTAACACTGGCACTAAGAAATATTAACCATTCCTTACATCACCAATGCGCCACCAACATTTGTAACTAAGATATTATATCCCTTGTACTTGTAATTACACTGGCTCCCTCACCCTTCAAACCGGAATATTACTATACAGTATGCTTAGTAACGAATATTATAAATATATATTATAAATAATATTAGTAAATATTTAAATTCCACTGCGGAGTTTATCCAAGAATTTAGTTATAATGGATAGAGATTTTTCTAAATTATAATAATTTATTAATTTATAAGTTTCGAATTAATGAATGGTCTAAGTTTATATTGATGTAATAACTATCGACCGATATGTTAATTATATTAAACAGTCATAAAAATAATTATATTATTTTACGATTGTTGTAAAATTAATTATGAATTTTATTTGGCAATAGTGCCAGCGTCTTGGGTACAATGCCACAGAATCTTTTAGACGACGTGTTTTTGCTATAAATTAGTAATGCGTGTTTTGTTTTTTTTTTTTTAATTTTATGTATTATAAAAATGACTGTATAGTATTCTAGTTTTAACATGTATTATTTTTTCTTTTTATCAATTAAATTAAATTATCATTTTATTAACAATTAAAAATGTATTATATATAATATTGTTTTAAAGTAAACGAAATCATATTATGATATTAAGACAGAGAACCGGGGCGGTGTAGTGCTTAGAATATATAAATCTGAACCGAAGATTCCAAGTTCAAATCCTGCCCGTTGGTAAAGGGAAATCAACATATATTATATGATAATTTGCCACATGTGTATCCAACTCCGACTACAACAGCGTGGCGGATAAGGCTCCAAGCTTCTCGAAATGGCCTCAACATTGGGACATTTGCTTTACTTTAAATTTAATTAGCCATCAAACCTTCAACTGATTGAACCTTGCACGAGTCACCAAATATGTTAAGCGTACAAATTTGATCTCTATTTAAACTACATACGGTTCAATTTATATAATTAGTTATTTACAAGTTTCTATTCATTGCTTCTTCTATCTTGTTTTGATATCAGTAATTAGGTAGACGTTTTAAGGCACCTCATACGAAATTAACATTCGCCTCCGCCATACTGTCTGTTTGTTTAACGATTTAGGATCGTTATCCACAGATTGATTAAAGCTGAGCGAAGCAATTAAAATATATTTGTCTTGTGTGGTAAAAAAAAATGTGAATCTAATGCAATTTACTTATGGTAGGTACCACCCGCTCATCATGTTCTATCGTTCAGCAGCAATATTTATTATTGTAGTGTTTGATGAGCGAGTGTAACTACAGGCTCAGGATAAGACGGACTAAACCAGAAAGATGTCATATAGAGAATCAATGGATTTAAGTGCTTTCCGTCATAGCTTTAATAGAAGCTTGCCACTAGACTTCAACGAGACAGGCATTATAGCAAACTTTGTTTGATTTCTTTGACAATAATTGGTCTATACACCTATGTCACAGTAAATTAGCACTTTTTAAAACAAGTAATAAAAAGATATATCGTAACACTTTGAATTCGCCGTTAATGTGAAAGGGGCTTTTAAGATTATAAGACCTCAGAGTTGATGCTTAACATAATTAAGAATTTATTCAAATTAATTTAATAAAACACAGCCAGCGGACAATGAGTGGGCGTATAGGCCGATAGAATGTATTGATAAGGGACATCCAAATACGTTCGGTGTCATATTTCATATGTATAATATGAAGCGGTATGTGCATTTATTAGATAAAGCAATTATTTTAAATGTTATTAAAGCGTAATAAAATGTATAGATTATTTCAAACAGATATTTTAAAAAAATTTAGAAAAATAAAACTTTCTGTTTTTTCTTGATAACATATTGAGCTATTTACCAACAAACAACGAGTGTGATTATTTTTTTTTTCAAAAGCAGTTTTTACTATTATTTTGAAATTATACATTACGGAATTCATAGTAAAATCCTGCTTATCCATTTTGGCCAAAGCACGCTTATTATTGAGTAACAAAAATGCAAAGATTCGCAATAGATAACAATAGTAAAATAATACTTTTATCCATCAAAATTACCGAACGAGGAAAAATAAGATGGTCCATCGCTTAGAACACGTAACGCACCACATCAGTTGTCACCAGTTCCGCGAAGATTGTCTTACTTCCCAGCATAGGCCTCCCCTAAAGCTTGCCACAAAATGCGATTTACATCTTCGTTTCGTTCCAGTACGTATTTCCATTTATAAAAAAAATCTTCATTTATAATATTAGTTATTATGTGCATGGAGACTCACTAATACAATCAATATTGTCGCCTTTGATTTTACAAATATTGATTTCGTTTTTATTGTGGGTGTCTTCAATTGCTTAATATTAGCGACCGCCCGCAGTTTTTTCGAGACAATATTTATCGATTTTAATTAATAGTTGAATTATTAATGAGGTTTTTTATTTGTGATTTGTGACACGTTTATTATTTTATATCTGTATAAATGTGAAGTCAAGCATTTAACTAACATATTGCGTAAATTCGATCACCAGTATAAATTTTGTTATTTTATAAATGTTTAATTTTTTTTTGTTGTTCTTCAGACCTCCGAGTTTAGAGTCTTACATGCAATAAATGAAGTGGTAGATATGCAAATACATTTGTAAGTCAATAATTGATTGAAAAACCTTGCCTAACCAAAAATATTTGGTAATATACAATGATATCCGTGCGAAAATAAATGTTATCCAGGCAAACAGCGAAACACTTTGTTTTGGTAAGGTTATACTTAATTAGATGCTAGATGGTATTATGTAACTTCGAAGACATATTATAATTTACAAGTGTGTACGCAAACACAGGTGCACTCTTATGATCCGATGGGACGCCAATCCGAAAAAACATAAAGAGTTTAGGCGCAGGACCAACAGCTTCACGTGCTTTAAGATGTCCAGACTACGGCCTGCTACTGAGATTCTACTGCAGAAAAACCTTATATATTTTTATTGACCCCAGGGTTAAAAATTTAGCACCTCGAATCTACAGCCTTGTATCTAGCCACTGGACCTAAGACCTGTCAAGACTGTTAATATAAGATAAATACAAATAAGACAAGACAAGGCAAGACCTTTATTTTTTTTAACAGCTTAAAGATAAAATGTTCGTTAAGTTAAAGCAATTAATACTAAAACGTCTGTGATAAGATCTAAATAATACGCAAAAGTTCTAACGTCAGACGTGATTGGCGTCGATTTAGTTAAAATAAAAACAAGATCATTACTCAAGATCAGTCGATCCAAGTTTTTGTAACGTATTTAAAAATGTGCACATTCTTTTTTAGATATTTGGTATATAATAAAAAAAATCGTGTTGTATTGCAAAAATAAGCTGAAATCATTCTATAAAAAAACAAAGTAATTGTTTTGATGACGTTCACGTTATGAAAAGACTAAAAAAATATTTAATTTTTAATAATAATTATATTTTATAAATCTATTGTAAGTACACTTGAATATAATTAAGTTGAAATTATCGACAATCAGTAGTTTTTTTCGTAAATAATAGTAATAATAAAGCACTATTAATCTAATATTACGTCTTGTCATGTCCGTTACAGTTTTACTAAACACCACAAGCAACGTTTATAAGGCGCTAGTGAGTTTACTAAATGCCAAATTACATGTCATACAAAACGTCAATAAAATTTCAACCCAATACATTAATTATTCATAAAGTGTAACCACATTATACGTCATTATATCAGGCCGATCCATAACTTTAATACGCTTATGTTGTAAATTTTTACACGAGAAACGCTCAAAGTATGATAAAATCAATTAAATTTTTTATCTTATCAATATCATTATGCATTTAAAAGAGATAAAAAATTGGTATTATTTTGAGTTTTTTTTTTTGTTTTATATAATTCAATGATTAACTATGATATATTTTTTATATTATTGCACTAAAATATGAAATTTTATCTTAACATAACATTTCAAATTAGGTAAGGAAGTAATCACGAAATGTCTGGTTTAATATTCAAGTACAAGTCCTTACTTGTTATTGAAACCTACTAACAAAAAATATGTTGAAAAACAATTGACAAAATAAATCAAAAAATCAAATTAAACGTGATTTACTCAACAACGAATTTTAAACATCGATTTCAAAAGTCATTTAAACACATAAGCAATTTGTATCGGCTCCCGCGCGTGATTCCACACATTTGAATGTCATTATACATACATAGCTATAAAAATTTGATATGCATTTGATGAAAGGTTCGAGAGAAAGTCAACACACGTATTAGCTGAGAACGATTCGAATTTCGCTCAGTTAAGTAACATCACTAAATCAGACGCAACACCAAATTTAAGCGTGGTTAACGGCATCAATACTTTCATTTCTTTTGTGGACGCCAGGACAGGGCGTAACAATGTCGATCATTCAATCGTTTTTGAATCGATTCGTGATTATATCGGATACGAATTATATCAATGCACTAACGGTAGTGATTTGTGATTTTCTAACGCTGATTAGGTCTATTGTTAAATTTTTGGAGTTCAAATAGTATGCTCATTAAAATCCAGGTATGAAATGAGCGCTAAATATCATCAATTGATCATTGAATGATTTAGAAGTTTTATAGGTTGATGGAAATCATAGAATTTCTGCAATTATATTTCTGATGTTGTATATTATAATAGCAATCGCAGTAAATAAATAAGTAAGTAAAGCTTACAGTAATTGAAATGCAGCGATGAAAGGGAAGAGATCTTGCAGCGAGCTCGTGATTTTCACTATAACTTATATTCATTAGAAAATTTACCGCCTAGCAATAAACAACGTCATAACCCAAGATGACTGAGTGATAATAATTATAGGTATAATTCAAATCATAGCGTATAAGACAAGTTTGCTATTCTAAGGTTAAACTGTGAAATCGAATCAAATAATTCTTTATTCAAATAGGCTCATACGGGCGTGTTTTCAGTATTTACTTAAATGAAAAGCTACCACCGATTCGGAATGTAATACTATCGAACAGAATTCGCAAGACAGTAGTTACACTTTTTCAAACTTTATTTCTTTCAATATAAAGTCAAGCAAATACTATATATAATCTATCCTGCTTATCCTGCTTGGAAGTTAACTAACAACTTCATATTTCTTTAAATTTATTGTTTATAGACTATGTGTAAAGAATCACCAAGATAAAATATCTGGTCGTCCAATTCATTTTTTTTATATAAAAACATTTATTAATGATTCAAAACTTAAACAGTTTTTATAAGTAGCAAAATATATTAAAAATTTAATACCTGAATATTTATATACCACTTAAAATTTCTCATAGGAATATGTTCTTTTTAATTTCTTTTGAAATCATAAACATCTCTCGCTTAACCATACAGGATATAAAAATATATGATTCATTTATATAGAAAAAATGAAAGTAGATCACACGTAGGAAATATAAGTTTTATTCATAGAAGTTCTGAATCATATCTTAGCATGTAAGATATCAATTTATTACACCATCAAGAAGCCTGTTAGCTTATCTGCCTGCCTAATTAGTTAAATATAAAAATGATATTTTTTCTAAGAAATGTACACATAATGTGCATCTGACCCAATTGGGTTACGGCGGCTATTCTCAAAGGAGACCAGCTAATTGCACATGACGTAATAAGGCATAAATGTGTGTATAAACGCTATATCAGTGTATATTCCTTCACGCGCTTACTGGCGGTAGAGCTTTGTGCAAGCTCGTCTGGGTAGGTACCACCCACTGATCAGATATTGTACCGCAAAACAGCAGTGCCTGATATTGTTGTGTTTCGGTTTGAAGGGTGAGTGAGCCAGTGTAATTACAAGCACAAGGGACATAATATCTTAGTTCTCAAGGTTGGTGGCACATTGGCGATGTAAGCGATGGTTAACATTTCTTACAATGCCAATGTCTATGGGTGTTGGTAACCACTTACCATCAGGTGGTCCATATGCTTGTCCGTCTTCCTATTCTATAAAAAAACAACGCTCAGAATCCAATAACATGGCAAAATTGAACTTTGAGAAACAAGAGACATAAAATGAAACACCACTCGAAATAAAGAACAGTATTAATACACAAAAAATGTTATAAGAAACAACCGTATAGTTCTAATTGGGGTTTTGGTCAACGCAATTCAGAAACAGCACAATGTACTAACAGTGCTATCTACCTACAAACATCATTACTACTCATTAAATAGTAATTAATTATATTAATCAAACACTGAGTTTTTTTGACAGAAAATCGTAATAGTATTTATCTTTGGATTGAACCCAGGGATATGGGATTCGCAGCTTTATTTACGAGCCACTAGAACTACGTAACAGTTAAACATCGTATTATATTAATAAAAACGCAGTTAATCCCTTAATACGATGTAACCAGGTTAAAACACACTAATTTAATTTTAATTTCATCAATTTCATCACAAGATTAAATATTAATATGAACTTAGTTGCTTAATAGATCTTATGATTATTGTATTAAGAACTAGCGGTAATTTAACTAGGGGTGTAAGGCCGCTTACACACTATCGACAATACGGTATTCAATTGCCTGTTTTTTAATAGTTAGTTATTCTATTTTCCACCCGTGGCTTCGCCCGCGTGGGAACAGCAGGTGTTTTCCTATATGAGAACGTGTATACAAAACTTCACGTTGATCGGTTGAGTAGCTTAGACGCAAAAGCGAAACAATCTTTCACTTTTAATATTAGTAAGATTAGCGACATTTTTAATTTATTTTAATCTAGAAACGGTGTACATTATTTAACATGTATATGATTTTTTAGTGAATTATGACATGACATGACATATAGAGCTGTATAAAAACAAATCGCATGTTCTGTTTTTGTTGCGCATAGCGGTCACTTGCGACTCGATAGTGAATAGTTTATTTAAATCATTAAATTTACGGCACGGTGTATGAATCGATATACTAATAGGTAAAATTGAAGAGTTTTGTTTGCACGCGATAAGCTGGTACGTTATCAGTCGCGGAAATATTAATTGATGCAAATCCAGGGAAAGACAAATACAAAAAAAAATGTAATTATTTTTGTTCGATTTTAAATGTATGAATATATTTAGTACTTAGTCTTTTCAACTTTATATAAGTTATTACATATATAAGTTATTATGTACATTTTCTCTTTTATAAAATATTATGTTAAAAATCAATCAAAATTCAATAGGCCTATTTTTAGTGTCGTAGTGTGTGCGTTAACCTTTAATGACATGAAATTTCGAAGGCCATCGTCACCTTTCTCGGAAAATAACAGGGAATCATAAATAAGGTTGCAGTAATTGTATCAAATTGTTGGCAATCACAAGAGCCGCTCGACCCACCGCCGAGATCCGATCAAGCTCGTAACACTCAATTTTCTTACGAAAATTCGATCGAGGCGAAATTTTGATTAAAATAAAATGGAAAGTTTTTTGACCCTTCAATTTTGAATTCAAAAAAAAATATGATAAATTGTCATTTCAAATCTTGTCACATTCGAATCAATGAGTTAATTATATAAAGGTTAAGTATTCTTTTTTAGCTTATAAGTTAGTGTTCGTTGGTATTCAAGCTAAATACATACATTTAATCGTAGATATATATTAGATTATGCAATTAAATTTAATTCTGTCGAAATGAATCGGTTATAGATTGAAATGCAACTTAATCCGGTTAAATGACGAATCTTGAAATAACATATTTGAATGATGTAAAATTTAGTTTGTTTTAAGTTGAAATACATTAATGAAAACAATCAATCAATCAATCAACAGCCAATCGTTGTCCACTGCTGAACATAGGCCTCTCCCAAGGTGCGCCAAAGCTCCCTGTCCTCCGCCTTCCGCATCCAGTTGGTGCCCGCCACCTTCTTAAGGTCGTCGGTCCACCTGGCTGGAGGGCGCCCTACGCTGCGCTTGCCGATTCGCGGTCTCCACTCTAGGACTCGTCTGCTCCAATGGCCATCGGTCCTACGACATACGTGACCAGCCCACTGCCACTTCAGCCTGCTAATTTTGCAAGCTATGTCGGTGACTCCGGTTCTTTTCCGGATAATCTCATTTCTGATCTTATCCTTCAAAGATACTCCAAGCATAGCTCGCTCCATAGCACGCTGAGCGACTTTGAATTTGTGGACTAGTCCCGCAGTTAGTGTCCACGTTTCGGCACCGTATGTCATGGCAGGTAAGACGCATTGGTTGAAGACTTTCGTCTTCAAACATTGCGGTATAGACGACTTGAGGACTTGACGAAGGTTGCCAAATGCTGCCCATCCCAAGCGAATTCTTCGATCGGCTTCCTTCTCGAATTTGTTCCTACCGACTTGTATTATCTGTCCTAGGTAGGTATATTCACTAACAACTTCGAGAGGTTTCCCCTCGACGTATATCGGTCCCGGCACGACATGCCTATTGAACATGACCTTGGTCTTGTCCAAGTTCATACCGAGACCGACACGCCGGGAAGACTCGCCTAGGCTACGCAGCATTTCGGTGAGTTGTTCCAGCGACTCTGCTATGATGACGATATCGTCGGCAAATCGAAGGTGTGAGATGTACTCGCCGTTTACATTGACTCCATACCTAGTCCAATCCAGCGTTTTGAAAACGTCTTCCAACGCGTTGGTGAACAGTTTCGGGGATATTACATCCCCCTGTCTCACCCCTCTGCGCAGTTGGATTGCCTTCGTCTTACAGTCCTGGATGTGGACAGTCATTGTAGCGGCGTTGTACAGACATCTCAGTACCTCGATATATCTCCAATCGATATGACATCTCTGCAATGAGTCGAGCACTGCCCAGGTTTCGATGGAGTCGAAGGCTTTCTCGTAGTCCACATATGCCATACACAGCGGCTGATTGTACTTTATTATTAATGAAAACACTTCAAACTAATTTGATATTGCAAAGTATACAAAACACGTGGAACTTGTGTTAAACTTAGTTTTCATGTTTTTTTCGTATTTTTAAAAAATTATGGCTGTGAAGGAAAACATCATAGGAAACATCATGTGTTTCAAATTAAACGCCGCACTTGCTGGATAAATATAGCACATTGAAGCTTTGTTGTGCTTTTTATAATTAAAACTATTTTAAAAATAAATACTACCGGGATTAAAAATATTTCAACAGTACAATACAACACAATTCAACAGTTAGAACACATCATTGTTACACAAGAATATATATAGAAATAGTATATAAGCATATTATATTATATATTTCATTCAATCAATAAGTCAGTTATACATAATCAGCGATACTTCATACGTTTATACGATCATCGCGTTGATTTTGACATTTTATAGTTTTAATAAGTCATAAAATATGGTTGTAAAGACGTTATTTATCGTGATATGCATCGGATTTCAGTGGCGTCTCGAATCAGTATAGGCGTCGGAATTTCTTCATCAATGGTAGCGGCATTTATGTATGTAAAAATTTTGAATGTAGGTGTAATTAAATGCCCAATATGGGCAGTGTGGTCATAATTCCGTAAACTAATATCGCTCGCTTCTTTGTTTGCAATTTGAAACCTAATAAAGTATTTATATTGACGAGAATTGAAACCCAATAAATATGTTTGTGTTTTTTCATAGCAAATACAACATATAACGTACTAGCTGACCCGTGTCCACTTCGTTGGGCGATAAACATTTTTACTTGTGATGAAATTATGATTGTGGTTCGTTTAGTACTGAGTGCTATGATTTATTTTAGGACTGTCAAAAGTCGTGTTGGCCGAACATTAAGTAAATTCTTTTCATTTTTCGGATTATTATATAGCCTATGACACTCACAAATAATGTGGCTTGCTATTGGTAAAAGAATTTTCAAAATCGGTTCAATAGATCCAGAGATTACCCCATATAACCTCACAGACTTTACCTCTTTATAATATTATTATAGATAATCTCTATTACTGCTTGGCAAAGCTTTTTTGATAAAGGGTTGAAGCTTATTACACAATTCTGTGTCAGTGCAGCTTTGTCGAAACTTATGTTAAAACATTGGAGACATGTGTATTTTCTGTTTATACCATTCCTGACATAAATTCAACACTTTAGATATGCAGAGCGTTTCAAATGCTTGCTCGAATTTGAACTGACGATTGAAATTATGTTAATATTATCAACAATACCCACACGTGTCGAATGACCAATGATAGTGAGTTGAAATCCAAGGAAGCATTACAGAGTTTTTATGTACTTCATTTTTGTTTATATTTAAAAGCATAACATTGAGACAAAACAGCTTATTATATGTATACCGCAAAGGGAAATCTCGTCATACTTATATTAGTAGTTATGTTTTTAAAAAGACGTTGTTTAGCGTTCATTAGGGTCTGATGTAAAAAATATATTAATTGAAATAATTTAGAAACTGACCGCATAGCCATCAAGATATTAATCTTGTACCATTTTTTTCGTCTTAAAACAAAAATGGATTTTATCATGCAAATTACTTGATAGTTAACTTAAAAAATTAATCGAATAATCAATTTGATGAAAATGATATAACAACGTTATTTGTACCGGTTATCGTGGTTTCACTTCAATCTGTTTTCACTTTAAAAAAGTCATAATAAAGTAAGTAATATTATTCAGACAGCGTCGTTGATTTTTTGGCTAGCGATAAGATTGCTGATCCCAAGGACCTATGTTCAAAGCCCAGGTCGGGCCCGTAAAAGTTATTGAGTTTTCTTAAAAATTCTCAGTAGCCGCTCTGAATCTGGAAATGGGCAATATTTTTTATGTCGTTGGTCCTGCATCATCCATCGGACTTTGAGAATTAGGGAATATGGAATGCCTACCTGTGTTTGCGCACACACTTGTACATTTTAATATGTTCCGCTATATTGAGAATATTATTATGAATTTCGCTATTATTATTAGATATTATTATGATCGCGTGGAATAAATTTCAAAACTTTTCAAGAAGAGATGAGCCGTTTCTCAGCAGTGGGTCTCATATAAACAGTCTTTTACTGTCATTTTAAGCGGTGAGCGGTTTTGTTTCTGTTCTGCAAATAACAATGCGATTATAGCAACCTTGAATCCGAAGCGGTAATTTTCCTTATACTTGTAATAACATTCGTTCGTTCACTAGTAACTTACGGAAAAAATTAC
Source organism: Nymphalis io (assembly GCF_905147045.1). Taxonomy (NCBI): domain Eukaryota; kingdom Metazoa; phylum Arthropoda; class Insecta; order Lepidoptera; family Nymphalidae; genus Nymphalis; species Nymphalis io. The sequence continues at coordinate 1,028,307 of NC_065903.1, forward strand.
AACATGGTACCTATAAATCCTCTGACCTTGAATTACAAGAAATTAATTGCTTTTCGGTTTTTCTTTTAAGTAATCCTCAGCGTCATGTCGTTTTCCGTCACGGCATACGAGTCGGTTTTACCCGCAAACCACGTCAATGTCAAAGTCAAAAACCTATTCAACATAGAAGCGTTACACTTACTTATTGAATAATATTTTTCATAAATCAATAAGCAAATGTAACGGTTAATATATGTTCTACACATATATATATATATATATATATATATATATATATATATATATATAATATTTATATTTATATAGATTCAAATGTAGAAATTACAAATTTATTAAATCCTTACATAGCTTAATAATTTCATCAGACAAAATAATTACTTGTTAATAAAAACAAAAATAATTTATAATTCAATAGACAAACAGGTCAGAAATTCACAAAGCAGTCATTTCAGAATAAACACAGCAGGTGACTGTTTCGTGCTGGGCTCACGTTGATAGTCCCACTGAGACCGAGAACAGATGATAGACGTTTAAAACTAACGTTTAATTGTTGTATACTTCTCATTATATTTACAAATGACAAATATTTAAATTATTTATACAAACATTATCAATTTCTATTGATACTTAAATTGCTAATTACGTAATTTCCTTATTGAATATGAATTTCACGCTTGTCACGTCTGTCGTGGTCATTGCGCTGCTATTTATATGATATTATTATATACTAAAACTCTTCTGCTATAAGTTTTATGATATTCATAAATGTCTCCTCATATTTTAGTAAAAATTCCTAATATATAAGTTATAAAAATAATTACATTACTAATAACCGGAACATTATTTTGCAGGCTGTTACTTTTTTTACAGAAAAATAAATGTAAAAAAGTAACAACCTGCAAATGTTCTGCTATGAACAAAGGACTCTTCTAATTTTGAGGAGATGTTTATCATGCTGCTTTAATGTGGGCTTGGGATACACATGGTAGCATTTCAGCCGAACATGTAACATTTCTTAAAGATTTTCCATCGACGAAATTATTATTAAAACTCAAAGGTTTAGGTTAAGATTCAGGTATTCTAGCAATTGGCAGCAACAAAAAATTATATAAAACACAAACAAAAAACTTATTACAAAAAAAATTATACAAGAACATTAACCATAACTTAGTGAGCTTTATTAGAATAGGATTTAACATTGAAATAACTTCAATGTGAATAGCAATCTGACATCGCAATGGTACAAATAAACTGCCAGTAAACTATGAGAAAATGTTCCCACTCTTCAGCCGTGAAGTATTTGTCATCGTGGCATACTCTTGATACTTAGATAAGAAATTTATTGGACATGCCATCAAATATACAACGTAAATTATGTCAAAACATTATTGAGTTTAGTTGAGGTGTTTTTATATAGACAGATTAGCTAGTAATAAATAACTAAAAATAGTTAACAATGATAATCACCGGTGGTAGGGCTTTGTGCAAGCTAGGTACCACCCATTCATCAGATATTCTACCGCAAAACAGCAGTACTTGATATTGTTCTGTTCCGGTTTAAAGGGTGAGTGAGACAGTTTAATAAGAGTCACAAGGGACATAACTCCTTAGTTAACAAGGTTGGTTAACATTTCTTACAGTGCCAATGTCTATGGGCGTTGGTGATCACTTACCATCGTGTGACCCATATGCTCGTTTAAAAATATTTCATATATGTAGTATGTTAGAGCATTAATCTTTGTGTTCTAAATTCAAACTATGTTTTGACAGTTAAATGAATCTAAAGAACTGTGTTAGATTGTAATTTAAATCTTGCATATTAACTAGCAATATCAGTATGTTCACAAAGGTAAGAATTAAACTTTAGTATATTTGTAATCGTTGTATCAATTAAAAAGTAATCAAACAATTTATTCGAATTTACTCTGAGGTCCATTCAGGAGGTGAATATTGGAATACCTTAATGGCTTGTCACGAAACTTTATCGTCACAAATACGTGTTCATAAACACATTCACCAGAGTATAGGATAATATTATCACTTAAAATGCCAAAAAATAAACTTATTTTAATTTAAAAGACTATTTTCACTACACAATACATAAGGTAAGTCACAAGCAAATCCTGATTGGTTCAAATATCATTTTGGTTGCCAAATGCAAATAAAATCACGTGTGTTCTTTTTTTGAAATGTCAAATATTTATATTGCATTTATATAGCATTTCAAGAACACATGGCATTTCAATTTTAACTTCTGTTCTGTGTTCAAAACACTTGAATGGTGTTATTTGCGATGTACTTTTAAAATTTATTGTTGGTACCCGATCGTGAAACGTTTATAACTGCGAATGTTTGAAATACATATATTTTACATACTATGTATATATGTTTGTGTGTTTTTATTCAATTACAGATTCGGAATTGAATGTTTGAAAGAATTATAGATTTTCATTGGATCTGTCATAACCCTATGATGTCAACTAAGTTCCAGTTTTGGAAACATTAAAGTCAAATACAATAATTTGGCTTTTAACTGAACGATTATTGCTCGGTTGTTACGTCATCAACTGCTATCGACCAATGACCATTCAGATCAATATATTATATTTCCCAATCATTTTTATTATGTTTATTAAGAAAGTAAGGACGTCTGCACTTTTAGTCTCTATCTATGTAAGCACAGCATTGGAAAAGTTTCCTTTAAAATTATCAATATTAATAAAGGTAAGAAGGTAAATACTTGCATATGTTGGATTCCGCCATTGTATCACATCAATCTGCATTAGAGCATTGGTGGAACTCCACAGCACAAAACACATTGTTCTCAAGAAGAGGAGGTATTTGCCCAGACTTGAGTACATGACTTTATTTATTATACGATCGTATTGAATTTATAGAAATAATATTCAATCGAAAACAAGATAGTGACATATTGATACCTGTAACTCGTCTTATTAGTATGCCCATGAACATTCTACTAGTAAGTGTTTTGGTCATTTACATAAAACAAATGATAATCCATAAAATAATTACTAGTAATATAAAATCTAAAGATACTTAGCCATTATGACCTTTATTCCTTGCGCAATAGGAACTATTTAAATAATAATCCGATCATATAACGTTTTACGTCTGAGCAACAAAATTGAAGTTGGAAATAAACGTCGTTTTAATTTCAATACAATAATCTCACGAGCACGGCAACATTGCAAAGCGATGCACCGTAAAATGCGAGTACGCGTATCCGAACACATTACTGGCTTGTTGTTTTATTTGAAACGCTTATTATTGTTTTATTAGTTTGTTTTTATTAAGAACTATCATTGTCTTGTTTGTTTTTTTAATGGTGTTCTTGTTCATGACTCTTTATTTCTTAATTTTTGAGGAATTAAAAAAAAACAATAATCTATTTCAAAATTATTTCGCTTCTAGTTCGATAACTAAATAAAAATCTTTATGTCGTACATAAACAATAATTTGATTCGATTTTAAGCTGTATTTATTTTAGAAAATAAATAAAACGGACTGTTGTTTTATAGAATTAATATTGTATGCAACATTTTTGTATTATACGAGTCTATTATCATAAAGCCGAGATGGCCCAGTGGTGAGAACGCGTGAATCTTAATCGATGGTCGTGGGTTCAAACCTAGGCAAGCACCACTGAATTTTCATGTGCTTAATTGGTGATAATAATTTATCCCGTGCCTTACGGTGAAGGAAAATATCGTGACCAAACCTGCATGTGTTTAATTTCACTGAAATTTATGCCACATGTGTATTCAACCAACCCGCAATAGAGCAGCGTAGTGGAATAAGCTCCAAACCTTCACCTCAAAAAGGGAGAGGAGGCCTTTAGCCCACCAGTGGGCCATTCACAGGCTGTTACGGATATCATAATATTTTCTTAAAATATGAGAATATGAAAATTCAATATTTTATTGTATATTATATCAAGAAAATAGAGAGAATTAAAAAATATATATTTTTTTTTAACTACGAGTACTATGTGACATCACGCTGTGCTTTGACTAGACAGTATAAAAACGAAAGTCAATTAATTTTTATTGAATAACTTTGAAGTCGCTGATATATCACACTCATTAGTCAAACTGGAGTCGAAACAATTTTTTATCGTAATAAGTAAGAGTGGGCTTTGTAAAAAAATAGTCTCTTATGTAAACTGTCCAGTCGTATTCTGTATTTGTAATAATTACCAAACAAATAAATATCAACTTAAAAAAATATATTAACGATAATCCTATTTAATCAATAAGTATAACCAAAACACTTTTTTCCGAAGCGAAGGCAACTTACCCATAATGTCTGTATCCATACGTATCTGAATGTTATTGCTCATAGATACCGGCATTGTGAGATTTACAAACGGCATCTTTTACCGACAATGGGTCGCCAATGGAATCTAAGATTTTATATCCCTTTTGCCTGTAATTAAACCGCAAAACAGCAATACTTGATATTGTTGTGTTCCGGTTTGAAGGGTGAGTGAGCCAGTGTAATTACAGGCACAAGGGACATAAAATCTTAGTTCCCAAGGTTGGTGGCGCATTGGATATGTAAGCGATGGTTGACATTTCTTACAATGCCAATGTCTAAGAGCGTTGGTGACCACTTACCATCAGGTGGCCCATATGCTCGTCCGCCTTCCTTTTCTATAAAAAAAAAAAAATTACATTGGTTCACCTTTGAAACCAGATCATAGCAATAAAAAATATTGCTAAGCAAATACTACAGAGCCAGTAAGCAGTGTATTCGTTCTTTGTCGATAGAAGTGGTAGTTTTATATTTAATTCAATACTGTAACATAAAAGTGCTCTCATAAGCTTATTTAATTGATTCTATTCTGTAGCCATTTTTTCAAAATAAATTTAATAAAAATATATTCGAACACCCTGCAAATTCTTAAATATAAGTTTAGCGATATTTTTTGAAAATATATTTTAAAAACACATTGATAATAAATCTTTATTGCCTAGTTAGTAAAATAACTTAAAAATTCGCGATAAAAAATTAATATACAAAATCGTTTAATACGTTTAGATTTCATATGAGCGTCTATTAATAATTGATATTGCCAATATATAACACTAATTAAAAATATATCATATCAAATAGAAAGGCAGTCTTACAACACCATGAAGGTTTTAACTGCTTGCAACTTAAAAACGAGAACATTAAATGTATTTAATTCATTCGTATATCTTTTAAAATAATATAAATTCCAATGCAAAGAAGAACTGTTTATTTAAATTCTAAAACGTATTATAATCAGCTGGTAAATTGCTTTTAATATAATTTATCAAGGAAACAACTTAGCTATCGGAAATCGAACTTTACCGAATCGGTAAAACTTCATATGGGTGGTCCCATTAGCTGGAGACATTGGCTTACTTGCCTATGCCTCGTTTACATATTCAACAAACATAAATTGTCATTACACCAATCACTCGGTACATTGAATCGACTTCAATCGATTCGATATCGTTTCACCGCTGGTCACCTTTAGGTCCGCCGCATACACGTTCAAGATATATGTCAAATATTGTATTAAGAATACAATAGTCAGTAGTAGTAGTCAGTAATGTTTACTTATACATTTATTATTGTTTAATATTTTTTAAACTTAATTAATAATAAAAAAAGGGAAATTAGATAAAAAATGGCTCAAATTAAAGCCTCAAACTTTATACATACCTATACTTTACAAAAAGAATAAAGAATATAAAAAAATACTAGAAATAAATATAAAATATATCAAAAGGCGTTCCAATTTTAAATTCCACACTATTACCAAAAATAAGCGTTGTGAGATAGTCTTGATACTTGTGATCTTTGTAACGTGTGCGTGAGGCTTTTTCAAACGATGCTTTTCAATCTATTTGTTCCGTAATATATGATTTTTTATTTTCTAAAGTGTTGCCGTTAACGTATTTTATATGCACCTTCATTGTACATTATCTGTTTATAACCCTTAATAAATAATGCTTGAAACTATTTTTATCACCGGACAGACCTCGAATGAGTGGCGTACATATTTTATTAGATATATATTTGTAATATGCAATAAAAGTTGTTGACCACCTCGAAACCATATTGTAATCAATTTTGAATGTATTTAAAGTATTCTCAAATATTTTCATTTATTTATACGGAAAAAAACGTGATAAATCTTGGTTTTTATCATTTTGTTTAATTGCTAATTTATGCTAAATACCTCGATTAAAATGCTATAAAGCTTAACAATGCATTAAATAGAGTTTTTTTACAAAGGCCCGAGTTTTTTTAATGTATGTTCTTACATACCTTAATAGCTTCCTAGCAAAGCTTAATGAAGTTAGCCGATTACTGGGAATCATTCAATAGGAGGACAGCCCGTTGCAGGAAGGGCTCAGCGAGATTAACGCCTTAAGAGTGTTTCCTGCGGAAACGCATCTCGGCGTGTCACGTTATTGGACTATTTAATTTAAATGTCGGTACGATATATATTTTGCGACGAACCAAACGTAAGCGCGTTTCAGAATGATATTATCATACAAAATTTTGATATTATTTTTATATATATTTTGTTAATAACGGAACATACCGTTTATACACTATTATCTTATTACAATTTATAAATTGAAATAATAAATACAACTTTCGTTATAATTTCAATGAAATTACTTTTAAAAAAAAATTAACGTTAAATAACAATTCACAATCGATGAAACGTAAACGAAGAACGATAAAGTTCACGTTACGTAGGATCAAAGAACGAATGCATATACTTCAATCGTGTATGTAATGCAAAATAGTTTCGATTACATTCAAACCTAAAAAACCGACCGAATAGCAAGTACATTGACCTATTAATCTACTTAAGCTTACATAACAAAGTCGCATGTGGAATACCAAGTGACAATATATTCATTTTTCTCGCGTGCTCTGCTGTCATTGTATCGTAGTAATTATCCATGTACATACATCTTCAAAATATAAACCCTATTGTTTGTGAATAAGACTCAAAATTGTTTGTTATAATATATGATATGAGCTGTTTTGAAGTTAGTATCGACATACGTTTAAACTGTGGCGTTAACTTGGATTTGCAGTTTGAATCGTAAATGTGTATCAAACGCCTGTTAACTTGTAATCGAGTGCATACTCGTATCAAAGCATACTAAGGTGTTGGAGTAGAATGTGCATACAAATTGCCTAATCCACGTGACTACTTATAAACAATAACATTTAGCGTCGCATCTCATTAACAGTAAAAAATTGTTTAATGTAAATGTTTATATATTCGACTTTAAGCAAGACTTAGACATACCATATTTTCTTTCTTGAGTTAATGGCACTGATTGAAATATAAAATAAGCAGACGTGTCAAAATTAAATCCGCAATCTAATTTTAATATTTTAGACGCATGGGCCACGAGATGGTAAGTCACCGTCGCTCATAGATTGGCTCTGTTAGAAATATAAATTATTCCTTACAATGTGCCACCAATTTTGGAAACTAAAATGTTATATCCATTATGCCTAGCTACTAACCTAGCTCACACACTCTTCAAACCGGAACGCAACAAATAAATATTACTGTTTGGTGGCAGTGGGTGGTACCTGCCCAGACGGGATTGCAAAAAGTCCCACCATCAATTAAATATTTTTTTAGTTAAACATTATTGCAATGTCGTAATCATTATAGTAGTAACCGTAGTACTAAGTAGTAATCATTATGTATGGTTGATGAGCTTCTAATCTTAAAAATATAATATAATGAATTACTATTTTTGTTAATATTCTATGTGCATTAATTGAGTTGAAAGTATGTTATTGTCGGCACTTGAAAATTTCAGGCATAGTACCATCAACGTTAAATAGATGGCGCTCAAGTCGTTTTGTATCGTATTCCGCATTAACTAGTAATATTCTTATACGTTTTAGTAAAAATATGAAATGATATAAAACATCATTTATTTAATAATAATATTACTGTAAAAACTTAAAACGTTCATTTAACAAGGTAGTATTTGTAAATATAAATAGTTTCCTATCTTTATTCAGTACGATTTTGATCATTATAATGTTAAGCCTTATTTGTGAACTTACGTTATTATATTAACGTAATGTCACTTGCAAATAAGTACAAAAGTCACCTTCGAGAATACTTAAGTGCGGTATCTTTGCCATTATAATATGATGTCATGATACTATCAATACATTCAGATAACATTGTAAGTCAAATAGCGTGGTGTTTCGCATTTATTTGGCATTGCTTTGATAAATAACACTTAGGCCCTTTACACACAAAACAAATAAACGGCTGACGCGAAAATGCAAAAAACTAAATTTTCATTTCCTTTTAAGGAAATGTTACCAGTCAACACGTGTTGCAGAATTTCATGCGACATACTCATATTTCATCGTTGTGTTTTCCTTCACCTAACATCTCTATTAACAACGCTGTTCAAATGCAATTGATGGATACTTATGTGTCAGAATTTTATCCGACACATAAGATTTTCCTAACCATGTTTCACGACACCAACTAACATGAAGTGAATTTCAGTTTAGATTCACGCGATCTATTTAATGAACCAAAACATAAATATACAACAAAAAGTGGGTACAACAGCCAATTGCTCTAGTATCCACCTACTTTTAAGTTTCTATGTTCCTTGGTACATTATTTGTTCTTTAATTTTATTATCAGTTAAGGGGTCGTCAATTCAGTAAGTTATTTAGTATCTTATGTGAATTGTCAGTCGTTCTCGTCAATGTCCGCGGCCGCCCGCGTGTAACGTGCGTGATTGTCCTAAGGTCAACAATCACATCAATAAATAACAGATGGCGCTGTAAAAACAATAGATTGTGTGATCGACATGGAAATCGGTTCATTTGATTGTGCAAAAACGCCGCGCATTCAAATTCGCACTGAATTCGTAACTGTTGCCGTATTGAATATTTAAATAGATTAGCACCTAAAGTTACAGTGTGTAGTTTCATTCGGAATTATTACCATATTTCATAATTTTATTTCACAGCATAAGTTTTATAAAGAAATTTACATGTTTTTTTAATTTTTAACACACTTTGTCTTCCTGGCGACAGGCCACTCTTTAGGAGACTAGCAACTAAATTCCTTTAGTCTCATAATCCGACATATCCACATCCGATCCTAAGAGGTCAGGCGCAAGACAAACTTTACGTGCTTTCCGAGGCACGGAAGGGTAAATAGAACCATCAGCATCAGGGCTGCTACTGAGAATTTCTCGACAGAATATTCCAATAACTTTTTATTGGTTCGAAGTTGGGACCTCTGAATCTGTAGCCTTAAATGATAAGGCTCTAGCCACTAATTTAGTGTACTTTAAATAAAAGTTATAATATAATACTTCTGATCATAAAAACATTATAATTGCCTAAATGTAATTGAAAATAGTAAAAGAATGTACGCTTCGACACTTACCAGGTGAAATAACCACGCAATATTAATTCTTACTCCCTTATTCGAGACGTACGATGCTTACGAATTGCGCTTAATAGGCACGCGCGATTTTAGGGCTGTCAACACTTAATTTTTTATTTACATTTTATTTGTAACATAGGTAGGCGGACTGGCAGATGTCCCGCCTGATGGTTAGTGGTCACTGATGTCCATAGACATTGGTGTTGGTGCAGAAATATTAGCCATTCCTTACATCGCCAATGCGCCACCAACCTTGGGAACTAAAATGTTATGTTCCTTGTGCTGTAGTTATACTGTTCCACTCACCCTTCGAATCAACAACAATAAGTATTGCTGTTTCGCGGTACAATATGTGTTGAGTAGGTGGTACCAATCCAGGGCTTGCAAATAGCCTTACCATATTTATCTTCAAAGATATTTATTAAAAATCAATAACAATCTTATTGTTTTATGTAATAAAATGTCATGCCACATTAGAGCGTGTTATTTGTATTATTACAGTAATATAAATAACATAGTAACATAATATCGCGTATTAGTATGTCATAATATTTATTTACTCGTCGAGTTTAATATATCGAGCACTATATATCATACTTAATAGATAAAAATAAATACAGTCACTAAATAACAGACTTATGATATGCAAAATTAAATAATAGATAATGTTAGCGAAATATTAATAATATAAATGTTTTTCTTACATTTTTCTCACTGGCAACCCTATTTCGACGCAATGTGAAGGATATATCGCCGTTCAAATGCTTTCAACTTACCGACGTCACATATACGATCATTCGCAACTGGCATTGTACTGGCATTGTATTTTAATTCAACCCGTGTTAAGATTCAACAAACCATTGGTTCCAACAACATTAAGCGACGAATCACGCAATTTCGAACTCTATTCCATTGAGTTAAGCGACACTGTATGTGATAATTAAAACTGTTCTCGTAATTGTAATATATTTCTGAAGAGTCAACTGAATTATTATTAAGTCTCACAATAGATTGAGATGAACTGGCTGTATCGACGTTTTATTGGTTAGCTATGAAAAGGGTTCGGTTTGATTTATGTTGATTTAGATTACCGCTCATATTTCTGCGCAGGCGCAGAATTCAGATATATGAATGAAAGTTATTGAAATTTGATTGAGTTCATTTGACAACTTATTACCTATTTTATTATTTATTAAATGAGATTATTGTCGTTTTGTCGCACGGTATATAATACAGATAAAGTTTTCAAATCGTCTGACAATCTCAAATTTCAATGAAGATGTAATAAAAACATTATTACATTCCAGAACTCAATACACCGAAGTCCAAATAGAAATATAACGGATGATTATTATATTCGGAAAGTTTATTTTGGATTTTGTAAGAATTATGAGCTGGCCGATAAATAGCCGAGATGGTTTGAACGCGTGAATGTTAACCGATGATTGTGGGTTCAAACCCGAAAAAAAACCGCTGAATTTTCATGTGCTTAATTTGTGTTTATAATAAATTTCGTGCTTGTCGTTGAAGGATAACGACGTGAGGAATGCTGCACATATTTAATTTCACGGAAATTCTGCCACGTGTGTATCCCACCAACCCGCGTTGCAGCAGCGTAGCGGAATAAGTTTAGCCTTAACCGAGCCGTGGGTCATTCACAGGCTGTTTTATATTTTACTTTATGAGATAATAGCAAATAGTTTCCATAAAAAACGTCAGTGAATAACATTCATTCACAAATATTTAAGTATATATTACTCGTTGTTAAAAAATGACGCAATCAGAGAATTTCTTTAAATAAAGTGTACAATTATTAAAACCTAATGTTTCAGTGAAAGATTAATCAACTAAGGCACTTAAACAAAATGCGATTTATCACAATAAAATATTATAGTCATGAATGCTTAGCTTATGTTATTTTCAATAGCGTCTCTTTGAGTCCGTTCTTATTAGCGATGTAGGCCTAATCAATAAGTGAATCCTGGTTAAGATAAAAGTAACAGATCGAGCGTTACTTAAAGATTAGAAAAGTCGATATTGGCCGTAAATATATATTTTCAATCAGCTAGACATTGATCTTTAGTATGGTTATGCCTAATAAAATAAATTGTTTTACTAAGTACTATAAACTATAGAGGTACTAAATGAATTGAAATATTGTATTAATGTTACATATTTAAATAAATTATATAAATTAATTTTATTTGAACTTGATAAGAGTAAATGTAATTGTTATTGCGTTTCTATATGTAAACTTAGAATTAAAAGATTCAGACTCAAAAAGGTATAAATATTGAAAAATTAATTTATTCATTGTAGCTGCATTAAAATTACTTATTGATAATCAAATTAAAAACTATAGACAAGTGTGCTTAGTGTATTTTTATATTTATTTATAAAAACCTATTAATTATATTAGTATATAATATTATACAAAGCATTTAAAGTTAAAAAAATTACTGTCTTACTTACTTATAATACTGGAACACGGTTATACAGACCTCTGCTTCTGACAAGCCTACTCTCAATAGGAATATTACTAGTGGTAGGTCTTAATACGTCTGAATACGTCTTGTGCAACACTTTGTATTTCTATTTTGAGGTATAAGTCAGTCAGTGCAGTTGATAGTATAGTGAGCATCGTTAACAACCGACTCGGTGTCTCACCTTCTTATTTACTGTTATTTATTTTATGTAAGAATAAGGAAATTGTGTCGTCGCTCATAGGGAGTATTTGCATTAGATACCACGCTTGACAGGCGGGTTTGTGACTGCAGTGGCTGGAAATCTTTTACAAAGAGCGCTGCTGCTGGCATAAGGCCGTTGTTGGTTCCCCTTACACCCTGTGGCAAGGTGGACCGACTATTAAAATACAGGCAGGTACGGGATGGATGCGGACTTCCCAAGATCGGGATGATTGGCTTTCTATGGGAGAGGCTTCGCCGAGCTGTGGAAATTGAAGTAGGGTAGAGAATGCAATATTTACATTTATTTAGCAAAAGGAAAAAGAAAATGAAAAAGGTAACAATTGCCAATAAATACCAGACACGCTGTCACGCATACACAATCATAATACCATTATTAACGCACATCATATTCCACACACGTTTGGAGGGTTCACGCTCCTATTGGTAACTAACAAACAGACGTAAATACATAACCGAGTATGCGGTAAAAAATGTCATATTAACTGATCATAGCTCATACTCCCATCTAAAGTAATCGGCCCATCACCTCCCGCGTCGACGACGCACAACAAGAAAATCTTTTCAAAACAACATAACGGCTCACTAAGTGGCCGAAGGTGCAAACAAGGGATATATATAGTTTGCATAACCTGTACGATCAAACCAACGATACGAAGTTGAATTGTCAACTGTATTAAATAGAGAATACGATTCAAAACAGCTTACGTGTCATGTACATTGTTTGCTTAACTAATGAACGCTAAGAAGTGCTTGTAATCTGTGGTCGCTTGTCATTAAGCTCTGTAGCTTGTTCATCTATTTGAATTTTTTCCAGCCTGTAAACCAGTCGAGCGTTCTCCGAATTAGGGCCGCTTGTACGGTAAACCACAGCTGGATGTTTTATAGTATTCTTGTTAGTACCATTCATGTTCATGTTTATGTAATGTTAGATAAAGTGTAACGTACGCTATTTTATTTTTCGATGACAATACGGTTTTAATATAAAACAAAAAAGATGGCGGAATGAGACAAGTTTTAAATTAAATGAATTCAGAAAGATTAAGAAACAAAAATGTGATATATTAATTATTAACTGTTGAATCAATTAAACTGAGCAGTTTTTAATACCATGTACCTTCTCTGTTTAACTTAATTTATTAATTACGTTGAGATGGCTGATGTATGAGTTAGATCACGTCGAACGATCTTCATAGATTCTATGATGATTGAGGCTTCGAATACGGACAAATACCATCAGGGTTTCATGTGTATTCATTTGCTAGGTGAAGGAAAACGTAAGAAAACCTGCATGTGTAGAATGAAATTCTGCCATATGTGTTTGCATTCTGATCTTAGTTTTTGGACCTTATCGTCAAGAGGAAAGACATTTACAGTTATTTTTTGTAATATCACGGTTGTTATTCTTAATCTATATTTTGCATAATTTCATCGCCCAAACATAGTAAAACATAATCTTAGTTTTTTTTTTATGGCAAAAAAATGATTGATTTTAAGAACAATTGACATTTGTAAATTAACCTTAAGATTGTAACCGCGCAAAAAAATTGTAACAATACACAAATCAAGGCGAACAGGATCTTTACGCGTTATGTAGCACGATGTCCGGCTCAAATTCATCTTCTAACATGATTTACTGACATATTAACGTTTAATCTGTAAAAAATTAACAAATTTAAAATAAAAAAAAATATAAGCAAGTATTAAGATGAACTCATTTCAATTAACAAATTTAATAGGCGTGAAATAAAATTGATTATTGATTGGCTACATACGATTAATTGAAGCCTAGTATCTATATACCTTATGAAATAGTATTAGTGTTGCGCAATCAAGGTATCCCATTGAATATGCGTCACATAAATCTCAACAGACTGTTCTAGTGCTTAACTTTTGCTTATATAATTAATCTCGTGCCTGTGAATAAGAATGCAAAAACTGCTTCAAAATTGCAATTTTGCAGCTGGCTTACCGTTGTAATGGGACTGTGTGTGTTTGTGTTTGTGTGTGTGTAAATCTTTAAGATGTTCGTCTCATTGATCCTTTACGTTGGCTCCCCTTTTCTTGGCTGGGTCTCAGTACCCGGCAACCCAACTGATCTCATCATTAATAATATACAATTTATGTATCAGTTTTTAAACTAAATGTGTCGCAATGATATTTGCTTATATTTATAAACATTTTTATATAACCGAATTTCATGCGACACATTGAATGAGTAAAATAATCTCCAAGTTCTTTGATATATTGTAGAAAAGAACAAAGCGACACTTATTGATTGATATTGTAATGTAGTTACAGTACTTTATATTATTAATAAATTAAAATATATATATATTTAAAGGTCGTCTATATACGAATAAAATAAACATATGTTCCATTAAACAATCACTGGAGCTTATGCTGTTAATTTAAAATCGTAATTAAATATTGAAGCCGTGAGAAGAGAAGTATTTATGGCGGAAAGTAGAAAGGCGGTTAAAGATTTGCGTGCGACTTTGTATGTTTTGATTTGTTCGGCTTCCGCGGCAACATAACATCGCTCTATTTTCTACCGACTACATTTAAAATTTTCAATACATTGATAAATTAGATTATATAAAAAATAAATTTAAAGGTAGAATTTGTCTGTTCACGTTGTTATTTCTAGAAATCTATATTGTTTCGTAATAATGTAATATTAATTGAAATTAGAATCTGAAAAACAAATATAATTATAACATAAAACATAAATTCGAAAGCCATATAAGTGAAGCCGCGATTAAAAGTAACTTAAAAAGTATTAGGCAAATAAAAAAAAAACAGACATCCTTCAAAACAAATTCATAAATCCAAAGATAAATGGAACGAAGATAATTTAAGCGCTTAACAATTTAGTTAATAAAAAAATCGAATACGTAATTATTAAATCATAGATTAAAAATGAATTTCAAATATATATAATCAATACAATATTTTATTTCGAATCATTAAACCATAAATACAAAACTCTCACGTTACAACATTTCTTCCCCCATTCGAAAATCATATCAAATCGATTCGACACACATTAATCTAATTTCAAATCGAATAAAATCATTTGTAGATTAGCCGTTAAGTCTGTAGTTAATCCAAAATATAAACATAAGATTATATATCATAATGACTTAATCAAAATTTATTAGTATGATCGTGATTTCGCGTCTTTAAAACCAATTCGATGTATTGATTAGTTTTTATTAACATACTAATGAAAGAAAAATTAATAATTAAATTTTAGTTTCGTAATATCGAAGATAACGGATCCGGAGGTAACAGTTTATTTTTATTGTATCGAATATTATTTAAGTTTAAAGTTATATGTTTATAATATTATAAGTTATTAAAATGCGATGGATTTTGTTTTTGAGATGTCCGACAGTCGTTTGATTATTTTATAATTACTGCGATAACAATTAGATTGATTTAACTAAATTAAAATATTAAAAAAAAACTATTTTAATAAAACATAACATTAATATATCTATTAAAGTTCTTTAGCCGTTCGCCGCGGTATTATATGGATTATTAGTGACGTAATTTACGTGTGATGTAGAGTTAATATATCTGTATAGAATATGTAATTGATAAAAAAAATGTAGCAGCCTGTAAATATCCCACTGCTGGGCTAATTCCAACAGCGTGTTGGTAATTAAATTCATCCAAAACTCGCAGGTTTCCTCATGACGTTTTACTTAACCCCACGAAATGAGTTAGTAACAGCCTGCGAATGTCCCACAGCTGTGCCTCCTCTCCCTTTTGAAAAGAAGATATTTGAGATGACTTATGAACATCAAATCAAGTACATACAAATTAAAAAAAATCCTACCATCTAACCACTGAGCCATCGTGGTTCAACATATACGCAAAGCACATACAAAATTACCTAGTATCTGATCGTATCTATATAAAAAAAACTTTTTGAGTTGATGTTAGCGGGTCCCATCAAGAACTACAGTTATTAAACTAAAACCTACCATTAAGCCATTAACCAACTAATTGCATCATTTATACTTTAACACCGAGTAACAAAAATAATAATTATTAATAAAAGTTTGTTATAGCATTAGTTTTCGCCCACGGATTCACTCGTGTGTTATGGGGCAATTATACAAGAAATAATATTTAAAAAAAAGTCTATAATATTTAGGAAAACACAGCATAAATCATTTAAATACAACAATTAGATTACAATTGAAATCATGTTAATTTCTATAGTTTATAAACTTACAATAATCTGTTGAACAATAATTGGTATTTTTAACGAAACGTTTTATTTTAGGAGTGAAGCCCAATTATGAGTATAAGAATCGAATCTCTAATCATCCAGGCTATCCGTATACCATTGAGCTATTAAGGCTTAAGCTTAGAACTAAACATATACAGCCTTACTTATTATAAACATTTTTGAGCGACTGTTTAGTTAAACGCCGATTCACCTCTTTCTGTCATTATTGATTTGACATTCGAAAGAAGAAGACCGCTACACATTGTTTATAAATAAGGCCGATGGTAAAATTTGTTTCTGTAATTCAAAACACAATTGTACTTAAAAGTTTATTAAATGTCATCCGTGACAAGAAGTGAGTGTAAAAGATTTAATTGGGCAATCTATTCAATGCTTATTGAAAATAAAAACAGAATTGTTCAAATAAGAGTCAAACAGTACTTAAGACACATTCACTAATTACAAACATACACGTATTTTTGTTACGTTATCGAAAAATATAATACAATCACCTATCGCGTCTTGTCAAAAAACCACCGTTATATCTGAAAATAGTAAAGTAACCGAACCGACCTGACTTCCCACGACCTCAGAGCTTCGCTGTGCTCTATCCAATTTTACTTCCTAGTATATTCGATAAACGATCCTATCACCCCGATAATAGGACTCAAAATCGTTTCAGCAAATCTAACACCCATTCAAAAGCGATGCCTCGTTCACACATGCATGGCTTGACACCTTCGATTTGTGTGGGTGACGATCATATTTTCAACTGCAATCTAATTTGAATTTTATTATTAGTGATATACGGCTCATATTTATTTATATAAATTATTACATGTGTGCGTTTATTGACCAATAGTGTATCATTAATACGTAAATCGTAACTAAGAACAATAAAATATAGATGTAGTATGTCTGCGAGTTGAACTAACCTTATTCGCAACTTTATATATTAACTTATACATACAAGAGATAAGTGTATTAAAACTAGTTGAACTATCAGAATTGAATATAAATTAATAAATAATTTTATTATACATTGTAAGAATGGTGGTAGGGCTTTGTGCAAGCTCGTCTGGATAGGTACCACGCACTCATCAGATATTCTACCGCAAAACAGCAGTACTTGGTATTGTTGTGTTCCGGTTTGAAGGGTGAGTGAGCCAGTGTAATTACAAGCACAAGGGATATAACATTTTAGTAACATAACATCTAACTAACAACCTTGGGAGGTTGGTGGCACATTGGCTATTAACATTTCTTACAATGCGTCTATGGGCGTTGGTGACCCCTTACCATCAGGTGGCCCATACGCTCGTCCGCCTTCCTATTCTATATAAAAAAAAGGAAATCTGGTCAAGGGATCTGCCTCGGTTTTTTTATTCAGAATTACACACACACATTAGGAACGATGAATTCCAGCCTTTGATTTAATTACGATTGTAAATATTTAAGGACAATGAATAGTGAACCACCTAATATTTAACTTAACACAAGCAAAGTATAGAATATATATCTAAAGAAAATATCATCAAATGAAGCTAATTAAAAAAAAATCATTTTTTTCTGTAACGAACGTCATTGAAATGAGAAAAGGAATAAAAAAACTAGATACGTTTTAATGATTTTGCTTTTGACATGATTCTGTTAATTCATATTCGTTATCGCTTCCAGTATAACCTCAGCTCTATGGTCGTGGTGATATTACGATGCTCTATAGACTTTGTGTGTGTTAGTGTCAGAGTTTACCTTTTAGATTGTTACAATAGCGTGCGGGGATTTTTGTATCTCATAAAGTAACCGAAGTAATTAGAATCTCTTTTTTAAACGATTTAATCTTGATTGTTTGTACGTTAATAAAAAGTTTATGAGTTTTTGTCGAAGATATTCGAAGTTCTTTATTCAATAGAGATGCAAATAGTGCTTATAAGTTAACATATTTGATTAAATCAAATGTTATCATAAAGTGTTTCGATAACTCGTTATAACTGGTAATAGCCGAATATTACCAGTTCGAACGAGAATATTATTTATCATTTTTACTGTTAAAAGTTAAAGTAACAGCCTGTAAATGTCCCACTGCTGGGCTAAGGCCTCCTCTCCCTATTTGAGGAGAAGGTTTGGAGCTTATTCCACCACGCTGCTCCAATGCGGGTTGGTGGAATACACATGTGGCAGAATTTCGATGAAATTAGACACATGCAGGTTTCCTCACGATGTTTTCCTTCACCGAAAAGCACGAGATGAATTATAAACAGAAATTAAGCACATGAAAATTCAGAGGTGCTTGCCCGGGTTTGAACCCACGTTCATCGGTTAAGATTCACGCGTTCTTACCACTGGGCCATCTCGACTTCTACTAACTCATCATCTCGATTTTTACTGTGATATTATAATATTTATGGCGCACGTTCACGTGTAGATGCACCTTTACATGTGACAGTGGGCACGAGTGGCGCTGCAGGTGAACTTACGTTCGTGTGCGTGAGGTCACTGTATTCGTACACAGTTGTCATTTGCATGTGCTTAATATAAGCACGTGTTCATATAATAGCTCTCACACCGTTACACAATGTATTTGATGAAATATATATTTCATTGTAATCCTTATATAAGATTAAAATATTGTGTTATAGTAATTGCATTCGAAAATTAGCATTTTTTTTCGTTTTTTTTTTGTTTAATGTCAATTGTTCATTTATGTCCAAGAATATCCACTAACCCATATTTAAGCAGCTCGGTCGAATAAGCTCCGATCCTTCATTTCAACATAATGGGTTTTGGTTGGCGTGGTTGGTAGATACCTGCCTTTCACGCCGAAGGTTGTGGGTTCGAAACATGTCTGTTTGTCCTGTGTCTGGGTGTAATTATCTATATAAGTATGCATTTACAAAAGAAAAATAGTATATGTAGTATATCAGTTGTGACAAATCAATTAGTATTTTTTTTTATATGTAATAATAATAGTATCCTGGAACATTATTCACACACGGCCATCTGATCCCAAACTAAGCAAAGCTTGTACTATGGAAACCAGACAGCTGATATACATATACTACTTTTCTTTTGTAAATACATACTTATATAGATAATTACACCCAGACTCAAACATAAATAAACAGTAAAAAAAATTTAATGTGCCTTCTTAATATCGTTTTATGTTTTACTTGTAATAATTACAAACGAAATACAAAATTAATCGAAATGATCGCGATTGCGGAGATCGTGGAACAAATCTCAGCAAGAGGTAATATCATATACTACTCATTAGCTATAAGCGATGGTTGACATTTCTTACAATGCCAATGTCTAAGGGCGTTTGGTGACCACTTGCCATCAGGTGGCCCATATGCTCGTCCACCTTCCTATGCTATAAAAAAAAATGCATATAACACATGAAACTATCACATTTATTACCGATCATATCATCAACATGATCATTATCGGAAAAAAAAACTTCTACTTTCTTATGTTATAGGTCGGAGAACGGGCAAATAGACCACCTGATGTTAAGTCACCACCGCCCATAGACATTGTCAATCTGCCATCAACCTTGGGAACAAAGACATTACGTCCCTTGTGCCTATAATTACATTGGCTCACTCACCCTTTAAACAGGAACGCAACAATACTAAGCATTGCTGTTAAGCGGTAGAATATCTGATGAGTGGGTGGTACCTGGCTCAAAGCCCTACCACCTAGTAAAACAATTACGAAATTATAATTGTTCTATTTAATAAATCTTAAAGTAATACAAATTATCAACTGATTCACATAATAGAAAAAAAAAAAACTAAACACGTCCAATAAATCATTTTCAATAGCAACTAAGTATACGGTGTTAAATGCTCCGATTATTATTTTCTACTTTGCAATCAGTAAAAACTGTTATACGCGTTTCTAATACTTTACCGATAATGTGATAGTGCAGCCTTAGTCGTAATAAAAACTATGCTATGATACATCAAAGCGATGTTATATGTATTATGGTTTTTGGTTTATTTTTTTATAAATTTGCTATGTTTTAGGATTCCGTGCTTATATAAGAAGCAATGAATAAAACAAATATATATATTTTAATCTGTCTATGTGACGTTGAATAAGGTACTTAAATGTTGATAATCTCACCCTAAAAGCATGTGTATTTTACACGACAGCAAAGTTAAGTATTATTTTAATTATTAATTATAAGCTAAAGAATACAATAAATATATTACTCAATTATTTAGTTGGCTTGTATTTGCGAAAACAAATGCATCCGTAATAAGTGCATCCCTACGTAATAAAACTGAGAACTAAAAACAAAAGCTTATTAAAATGAGACCCTTTTCTAAAAACGTAAAGCATAACAAATGAACAATGCAATATATAAAAAAAGAAAAATATTTTTTTGAAAATAGAATTTCAATTTGTATCACTAAATTTTATTTCAATAGCTTTATACAGTAAGTAATATCTTAGCTTACGCAATCAATCACGAGATGTCGGTACATCTAATTTCACGTAACAACCGGTTGTAGTACACGGCTTCATAATTACAATATACATGCTCATTAAGTGTTACTTTATAATTTAGCCAACACTGATTGAGCCGTCCGATTGATAGACATGGGAATTTCTCGATACGAGCTCGATAAGACTCAGTAACATGAAACTCATGTGAAAATCAATGAAATTAATGTACACTTAAAGAAATATATATGCAAGGTGTGATTGGTCGATGTTATCTTATGTCTCAATTTCTATTTGACAAGAATGCTTAAGAAATCATTTAATGTGCTTGGATATTTAATTTTACATTTTCTTTCAGTTAAGAGAAAATTTTCTGTTAAATTTTGATATCAAGCCTCAAGGGAACACGGAGCTACGGCATTCACATATATAGATAACCGTTGAGCTATAGAAACCTGCATGTGTCTAATTTCACTGAAATTCTGCTACATGTGCATTCCACCAACCCGCATTGGAGCAGCGTGGTGGAACAAGCTCCATACCTTCTCCTTAAAAAAGAGAGAGGATGCCTTAGCCCAGCAGTGGGATATTCACAGGCTTTTTCTTTACTATAGAGACTCAAATTTATTAATTTTATAATGTTACGATCTATATGATTCAATGAATTCATTTACTATTTCTTATATTATTACGATACCTAATTAATCAAAATTTTATTTGAATATGTTAAGCCATTTTTGTGTAACAATAAATATGAAAAACATACATATTTTCCCAATATATATTATTAGGATTTACGTTATTCAATACAAAACGTTGCGTAATTCAATTTGAGTTTCTCATGCCTGTCAAATCTTAAATTTACTGTGAACGAAAGTATACATTAATCAAACAATATTCATATAATAATATATCAGAATCGAAATTCTACTAGAAAATATCATTGTTTTCTAGTAGAATTATTAATTAAGACTATTAGAGCAAAGAAACTAATGGATTAAATAAGTTGATCTAATTTACAAATCTATAATAATATATGAGGCGCTTTCGTTGTTACGCCTGATAGAAAAATACGATATAACCTAGAGAAAAATATATTATAATAATAGAAGATGCGCGTTTTGTAGAAGGCATATAATATTATTGTGACATGATACGCGTGAATTTGATATTCTTGTTGCATAAAAATCAGTAACAATCTGTGAATGTCCCACAGCTGGGCTAAGGCCTCCTCTCCTTTTTTTGAGGAGAAGATTTGGAACCTTATTCACCACGCTGCTCTAATGCGGGTTGGTGGAAAACACATGAGGCAGAATTTCAGTGAAATCAGACACATGCAGGTTTCTTCGCGATGTTTTACTTCACCGTCAAACACGAGATAAATTATGAACGTAAATTAAGCACATAAAATTCAGTGGTGCTTGCCCAGGTTTTAACCCACGATCATCGGTTAAGATTCACGCGTTCTAACCACCAGGCCATTTCGGCATATATAAAGGAAAAGTAAAATAACAGCCGGGTAATACCCACAGCTTAACTTAACAATCATCATGAAGAAAAATGTTTTTGAACTATACCAAGTTCAAGTGTTTCAATCGCAAACAACACAAATTCAAATTGAAATTAAAGACGAAAATACGCGTCGTTTGTCGTTTTAGTATCGTCGTGAAATATGAATCAAATGAACCGTCCATCTGCGTCAGATATAAACTGCTATAACATTAATTACATATAATTAACGCGTCGCCCAAATCCATCGCTAGTAACTTTCCGCTTCCACAACATCAAAGTTCTAATAACATATCATAGAAAAATTTAAAAGACAATTATCAAAAATGAGGGTCTATCATTATTGAATGATAAAAGAATTCTGATCTATACATGGTGTTGAGTAATTTATCATTTGTATCTGATGAGATTGATATCTTTCTTTTATTAATAATAGGAGGCAGTTGCTACCGGAGCAATTGTTAACGCCCGCGGCAATCTTCTATTTCAGTTTCTCTCTTATAAAACACAAGATATATCTGATTTATTTGAATATTCGAATGTATTTAACGATATATTTAAGGAACGTAACTAATTCGCGATGTTTTTCAAGATTAATTGATTCGTTAATGAACTTTTTTGAATTTCGAAACAATTTATCGAACTGTTGTATAATTTTTATAACTCTTTTCGTAGATTTGTATTTTATATATATATATTTTTTTTAATTATCGGTTTGATTAAGTTTTAATGAATCAATGTAATCTTTCTTTTTAAAATTAACTTTACAACGTATTTAATTTTTACTCGTAATTTAGTATTATTGCAATGCCATTACCATTTAAGTTATTTTATTTTTAATTTGAATGGAAATCTTTACCATAAACTTCTGTTTTCTGAGTTTATAAATACAAAAGTAAATAAATTGTAAGGATGACAAAATCGATTTTTTGATAAAAAATATTAAAACTTGTAAAGATGTTATGTTTTATGGAATAATACACAAAAATACACATACTTTAGATATAATTGCAATAGTATCATATACATACATATTTTATCAATTATAATCAGTCATTTTTAGAGCTTCGCAGACAAAGTATGAAACTATTTTTTAAGTCGCAAGGCTTCTAATTCATCTCACGAGAAACCTTTAAGTATCAAATCAAAATCTGCCGCTCGTGCATCCCCTAACCTCCCCTTTGAACAGCGTGGATAACGATTAACGCTCCACAATTTCTACTTAAAACCTCAAGCCAGCAATGGAATATCATATCTTTTACAACTACTTTGCTTTTAATTTAGTATTGCAATCTAGACGGGCAGATGGGACACCTCATGGTAAGTGGTCACCACCGCCCATAGACATAGTCACAATAAGAAATACTAACCATTCCTTACATAACCAATGCGCCTCTACGCAAATGCCAAAAATCAATGTAATAACTTTCAAGGCAATTGTATGAACGCTACGTGAACGCATAACACGAACAAAAACAAATATATATATATATGTAATTGAATATTATTGAATTCATATTGAATGTTATGATCAATCTGTCATTGTATTTACGTCACGATAATTCACATCCAAAGAAACGGACTTTCCGTGTAGCAAAATATTTCTACGTAACTTCACGATTACTAATAATATTTTTTATCTCATAATCTGTACGATCGTATCGCGGTATTCTTTGATATTTACACTTCATTATTTAAGTCACATCGGCAGCTGCTTAATCCCATGTAATAATATCCAATTAACAATAAGACACGCTCGATTTTCAATAGACAGACTGACAAGCTGAAATATTGTAATAAATGTTTTATATTTTATGTACGGTGAAAACAATTACCACCGTGATCGGGTGTGATGTGTTTTAGAAGAGTTCGCGTGTCATTAAATTGTTTGTCTGCTTGACTAACGGTTTCAGCTTCCTTATAATTATTAAAAAATATAATCAATTTTGTACTAAAGAGGCCGTAGATGATAATGAAAGCTCTTGTACAACGGACATTTACTGTTCAGAACATTTTATCTAACTTATGTAATATATGAACAGTTATCTATTTTAGTAGTTACGTTATAGGAAATTTTTGATACCTTGGGTTACATTATTGCAGTTTTCGATAAGATCTCTATTTTTTTATTAAATAAAATGCAGCCCATTACTCGCTGAAATTTAAGCTTAGTGTAGGTGAAACAATTCTATAATCTAAAATCGGTTTTGTAGTTGTTTAGTTTATCCATAACAAAAAAAAATTACATAAAATTAAATATTATCTTTTTATACAAGTGAATAAATATTAAAATACAGATAAAAATGGATGTTTCTTTATTTGTCTAATGCGTTCTTAAGCCATTCATCTAGTTCAATTGATACAACCCACTCAGATATTCTACAGCTAAACAGCAATACTTAGTATTATTGCGTTCCGGTTTAAAGGGTGAGTGAGCCTATTTAACTACAGGCACAAGGGACATAACATCTCAGTTCTTAATATTTCTTACATTGCCAATATATATAAGTGGTGATGACCACTTACCATTAAGTAATCAGTTGCCCATCCGCCAAATTTAAAATATTTATCTTATTAAATATAATATATATCAAAGTTAATATTTACAATGACACAATATACTAGTAAGGTGGACCGTTGTCTGTACGCAGCATATTAAAACGCTTTCAGCTTATAACTCATCGTGTTGGAGAATCGTATTTAATATTTCGTACACGTATGATTGATTTTGAATTGGAAACGAATTCTAAAGTGTTTTTTGACGGCCGATATTTATTATTCATGTGATGATTTTTTTATTTTATTTTACAAGTAATTAACGCCTTGTTAAATCTTTCTTATTGAATGCATTTATTATATATATATTCTGTAGTAACTAATATATTGTATATAGAAACTTACCGGTGTTTAGGCTTTAGGTAGACTTGCCTTTGTAACAGCAGTATTTATATTTACATATTGCTAAGATATAGTTAAGTGAGCCAGTGTAATTAAAAAAATATATAATATTATAATTATATTTCTTAAACAGTGGATGGATATTAAAAAAAGGTTGAGTAAGCTATTTTTATTATAAAATACAGTTATATATTAATTAATTACATTTATAAATGTTAAATTAATACCTAAAGTTTAAATTTGTATTGACAAATAAAATGTGACATCTTCTTGATTAAATTCAATCGAACTTATATCCATGTTAATATTTTAACCTTAAATTCCGTCAAAGATATTTAATACAGACTTATATATCGGTATATGCTTATCGTTGAAATAAATTGGCTTTAAATCGCATACAATTACGGATACAATAAAAAAAAAAACATTTTTAACAAACCCAAACCACGTCGATGTCCGCCGATCAAATGTAACGATTCGAAGAATAGAAATCGTCACAAATCTTATCAAATAATTTCATTGAAGATAACGATATACACATTCTAAATAATTTATAGCAATTTATAAGAGAAAACGTCTTAGAATCTTGTTGCTTCGTTAAAGTTTAAGTTAAGTAATCTAATTAAAAATGTAAGGAAAGCCGATAGTTCAGTTATCTGTGGTCGAGCATCGGCCATTACTGCGAGGCAGACGGTCAAAGGTGGATGAAAGTGTGGTGATAAGCGGAGCGGAAAGCGTTTTTGGGTCAAATAAGTTAAATGGAAACTATAAAGTATTATTATATTAATTTAATCATTATAATTTACTTGATATAATTGGGGAAGAGAATTTAAGAAAGTTAAAAAGTGACAGCCTGTTGATGTCCCAATGCTGGACTAAGGTCTCCTCTCCGTTTGAGCTTTGAAAACTTCAAATTCCACTACACTGCTCTAATGCGGGTTGAATACACATGTGACAAGATTTTAGTGAAATTAATCTCATGCAGGTTTCTTCACGAAGTTTTCCTTCATCACCAAGCATGAATTGTAAACACAAAATAAGCATGTGAAAATTATCCATTTAAGACGAAAAATAAATAAAAAAATTAAATTAATCTTACATGTTACTTAATTGAACACGTTTTGAACTGTCACTTTTAGTATATTTTTTAATTGTGTAATTTCGTAAATAAAACTTAAAAATAAAATGAACAAATAAACAAGACTATACTTATAATAACGTTAATCAGCATTAGAAATACATAGTTCAGTGACCGCTTCTCTTGTTACGATGATCTCCGAGCTTTCATGTAAGCTTTAACCATGCTAAGATAACACTTCACTCACTCCACGATTTATAGCTCGGGCAATTGTAACATTTTACATTAGCATGCGTAATTACTTCTATAATTTGTTATATAGTCGATATAAGTTGGAAAGTGTTGAGGAATTAAAAATATATATTGAAATTATACACCGATATCTTATCTAATCATTATACTCCCCGGGGAGTATAATAGACTTACAGTAACAGCCTGTTAATGTCCCACTACTGGGCTAAGGCCTCCTCTCCCTTTTTGAGGAGAAGGTTTTTAGAGCTTATTCCACGACGCTGCTCCAATGCGGGTTGGTAGAATACACATGTGACATAATTTCAATGAAATTAGACACATGCAGGTTTAGGTGCACTCACGATGTTTTCCTTCACCGTCAAGCACGAGATGAATTTTAATCACAAATTAAGCACATGAAAATTCAGTGGTGCTTACCCGGGTTTGAACCCACGATCATCGGTTAAGATTCACGCGTTCTAACCACTAGGCCATCTCGGCTTAATAATAGACTTAGGTTAAGTTTTATTGTAATTGATTTTAGTCGATTACCTTCTAGGCTAAGCTAGTGCACAAGTATGTGCGGAAACTTATGTGCTACCATTCTATTATTTACTTATTTTGGATTAACTTCGGTTCCGTCTAGGACTTTGTGCTCTGACTGTGTAGCTGATTTTGATAGTTGATATTAAAATATATAAGCGATAATTGCATATCAAATTGTGCAATGCACACTGTGTTTTGGCGGAATTCTATTTATTTTATTAAGGACCAAAAAATTCATTTTCTTTTTAACATTAGCTAGTGCAGTTTCTCTTCTCTTTATCAACCCTTTTTTTCTGTTTGAATGGTAACTATTGACAAAAAAAAAATTGGAAATAAAAGTAGAAAAATATGCAAATTATATGTTTTATTTTTTTATTTTTAATAATTATTACGGTCGAATGTCGCGCAGTTCGCTAACAAACAAGAAGTGTAATCATAAAAGCAAATAACATCAGATTGTTCTATTCAATAACTAATTACTAAACAGCATAATATTATTATTCTGTTAAGTGATTAGTGATAAGCAATAGTTTAATACGAGAATAGGGCACGTTTTCAATCGTGTTCAATTCGGATTATTACATACTAACATGCCGTATTGGTTGATGTTTATGGCTTCGTTTCGTGAGATTTACGTGAAGTTATAAAACCTTTAACCTCCCTCGATAAACGAACAATATAACAGAAGTAATCATTCAAATCGATTTGTTAGTCTGGTGATAGCTTACTAATATTATATATGCGAATGTGAGTCTGTTTGTTTGTTACGCGTTGATGTCTTGACTACTCAACCGATCAACGTGAAAATTTACAAACATTTTCTTAAGGGTACGGAAATTAAATCAGTGTAAATAACATCAGTTCTTCCCAACCATTAAAGCGTACAAAGCCGCGGTCAGACACGTTTTAATAAATACTATAATAAATGACTTAAATTCAATTAATTTAATAAATTTTCTTAGAAATTTATTTAATTATTTTACATTTTTATTAAATCAACAAAACCGCTACATTGTTATCTTGTCTGACCCGCGCACCTCAAGATCTAAACGCGTCTAGATAACATATCAACCGAGTTATAGCTCTCACAATTGTAACGACGCCCTAATCTTACGACGGTGCTAGATAGTGGAAATTCTAGCCTCTGAATGCCTCTGCCTGAGCTTTCTAAATATATAAACGTATGAGATATTTTTAGTATGCCGCTAATAATGTAGAACCTCACAATTATAATGATTTATTCATATAGCCCTTCACTATTCGTCGAATTAAAAACTACCACAAGTTCGAGAAGGTAAATGTAAAGAAATAAAAGCGTCTCCTTAAGATGAGAGGAGGCATTTGCTCAGCAGTGGAAGATGCCATGATTACTTTACTGACTTGACAGTTCCATAATTTTTAAAATAAAGGGACTTATAAAAATATATTCCACTTATTCATCTAAATGAATACACAGACTTAAAATTTATTACATAATATTTTTCGCGTGTTAGAGGCAGCTACCCCCGGTGCTATGTATAAAAAATTGCCTTTGCCCTTCCTTCGGGCTCAAGCTTGCTTCATACCAAATTTCATCAAATTCTTTAAATTCATGTATCCAGTACATATCATACTTTCACGTCGAAATAAAAATGTGTTAAATACAATATAACCCTACTAAGTAATGTCAATGACCGGGTCAGAATACAAAAACAACCAACGGCCCTATTCTACCGCGTTCCATTACCACGTGATAAGGCACAATAAATTTATCACCGCACTAGAAAGCATTAAATCTTGACAATCTATAAAAAAGTACAATATGAAAACGCTCGTGTCCAATGACCCTAATAATAAAAAATGGCCATAGGATCTCCGTTCACAAAACTCATAAATACGTTCATTTTATAAGCTTAAAGCGATTTAAAAAAATGCTATGAAATAAAAGATTTTTTTTTATTTATTTATGATCTTTTTCATAAAAATATTTGAACAGATGATATTGTTTTTAAATGTACTTAATTGTTTATCAATAGTTGTTACGTAAGATCTCATTTCATATTTCACTCATGAAATGTAGAAAACCGACTAACGGTGTTACACCATTTTATAACGTATATCCTTTAAATGTAATAATTATTATGATCAATGTTGCTTATCACCTTCTGATATTTCATAATCATGCTCTGCGGTAAATTTCAAGTTAATTCTTTCATTAAATTCCTGGAACGGCATAATCAAAAGATATTGCGGCGCTCTGTGTAGAAGTTCAGAAGCAGACCAGAGTCTGGAAGTTGGTATTGTTTAGACTCGCGTGCCTCAGAAAGTATATAAAATTTGTTTCTTTCATTTTGTCTCGGATTTGCCATTCCATCAGATTACGGCTTTGTCTCAATCAACACTATATCTCCTATGCAGTTAGCCAGACTCTTTTGAGAAAAACCGCTGTAGCACAGCTTATAATAATTATATATAAAATAAAAATATTTATAATTTATTGTTCGGTTGATAGTAAGCTAGAATTATATATATTATAGAATTATATTAACCGATGATCTAGGGTTCAAACCCAGGCAAGCAAAACAGAATTTTCTTGTAAGCACAAGAAAATTCCGTGGTTTTTTATTCATGTCATCTTGTTCGCGGCAGTAAAGGAAAACATCGCGAGAAAACCGGCATGTGTCTAATTTCACTGAAATTCTGCCACTAGTCCCCATTGGAACAGCGCGGTGGAATAAATTTCAAACTTTCTCCTCAAAGGGACCTTAGCCCAGCAGTGGGACATTCACAGGGCGTTACTTTCCAATATTTTTAAAACAAAACGCTTATAAATTGTACCACAAGATAGACGTCACTCTATCGACTCGTGCGCGATACAAATAAAAGTGAATATAAAAACAAGACTCATGAAGGAGCTGAATTAATTAACAGAATTTTGATGTTGACCGCAAACGGGACATTTCACTGACATACGACAAATTCTTTTAATGTATGCGGACGGTGTTATGCGAAACGTATTAATTAAAATATATTCATTACGATTAAAAGATAACGGTCTTCTAAAAATACTTAGTGTCTGATCAGTTAAACACTGATTTGTCCCTTTCTATCATTATTGATTTGACATTCGGAAGAAGAAGAAGACGGCATTGCTTAACAAATCACTCGCTAAGCAAGTATTATAAGTAAAAGTTATGTTTCATCTCGATCATATATAATCATACAATAATAATAAATCGCATATCAATCAAACTAGATTAGAATACCGAAGAAATAAATAAATATTAATTTACAATTACACAAATGTCATAATACATTTCATATATCACAAATATGTAAACTAATTTATCATCCAACTTCGAATGAATATACATTAAAGACAAATTTATTATTCCATTCATCATGTTGTCGTTGCATGCAGCGGTCCCCGCCCACGCGCATCCATATTGTCAAATCGGATGCTTACCGCGTTTATAATGTTTATTACTATTTATACAGTTCAGCATATTGTAAAACTCAGACGAACGCCGCGGGCGAATAAAAAAATAAATTTTACTGTTTAACTGTCGAATAGACTTACGAAATGTCACAAGGTACCATTTCGTTATTAAATGGATTACATGTCTATCATTTTACTGTATCTGTAGCAAGTCTTCAAATATATGGAATATTTCTTGTAAAGATCATTTGAACGTTATTACTCGATGATTACGAGCTGTTAGTTACTTTTATATGTTTACATCTTGTAGGATATATTTTTTTTATTTGTTATTTATTGTGTTCATTTACATATGTACCACATAAGTAATGAAATAAAATATATAAATATATTAGTGTTTTGGTACTAACTGTTATATATTCTTGAAAAACTTATGGCCACAAATCTCTTAATAAACAAAGTCAAGTGGACAAATTTATTCATAAAATTCATATTATTCGTTCGTTAACTGTCATTGTGATTCTTGAAATATAACTCATAATTTGTGATAGGGACGGCAACATAATGTACTTTGAACACCATTTTTATTTATATTAACTGGATTTTTACGTAATTATTAATACTTTATCATGATTCAGAGAATCTCAATAGGAAATCATAAGGTCAGCGTAGACAAAAGTTTATCTATTGTGATAAGTATTCGTATATTGATATAATACACTCCATATATTAGAAATGATGTATATTCAACTGGACTGCAAATAATTTAATACCTTTTAAAATTGTTACCCATGAATATTATTTAACATTATATTATAGATGATAGAAAGAACATTGATATACACAAATGAAGACAAAAGAGAATAAATTAAAAAAAAACGTAAAAAAGAGGAAGTATACTAAAACGCCAAAATTACAATATAAAATAACAAATATTTTAAGAGCAGATATCATAAATACATACATACAAGTACATACTTATATGTACTTGCTTAGTTACTTAGCTTCCACCCGCTTGTGAAAGGGGGGTGTTAACTAACTTCCCTTTCTGTACCCCTGATAACGTGTTTCATTTAAATATGATTAGATTAGTTGTTACAAGCAATCAAACTTACTTTTGCATTTACAATATTAAGTAATATTAAAACCTTTGTAGAAAGGTAACCGGGTCCCATGGGGATGGAACCGGGTTATGTGGGATTCTTAACCACAAAAACCGCTGCGATGGCCGTTCTCAGCACGGATCGGAGAGGCTGCAGGATCGTGTTGTATTAAAACATGTATTAACTATACCGAATTGAGTAACATTACACAAATTAGTATCAATAAAAACATACATATCAAATAAGCAATACGTGCTATAATAATTTCATAACATGAACGTAAACAATAAACTTCAGACTTTCTTGAAAGCAGTGTCTTGTTCTTGTACACTTTACGATGTTGTATAAATGTTAAAAAAAACCTCCCGATGTGCTTAATGAAGCATTAATTTGAATATGCGTTATAAATCCCTTGTTTTACATTTTATTGCAAGTTTACACGGCAAGTATTATTAATGTGATTTCACGGATGCTTTCAACATTACACAACAACAGTAAAGTTTGTTTTGGTCATGTTAACGTAGTTTAATATGATACGATACGTATGAATACAGTATGGTAATCGATGGTGTTTATGATAAGTAAGTTTTCGAACGAGTTGAAAAGATAGATAGGCTATGTCCTTCCTTAAAGTTGAACCTTGCTTCATACCAAATTTAATCAAAATCGGTCAAGTGGTTTAGCCGTGAAAGCGTAACGGACAGATAGTTACTTTTGAATTTACAATATTAGTATAGATTGATGATTTTTTGTCACACGTATCGTTTAATGTATTACTTTGAATTATATTTATTTCATAAAATTGTCTCAAGACTGTCTTGTCTATAGTCGACGCTAGCGATGTTTTTGTTGAGTCATCGGAATTTCTACTCCATTTGACCATATCTAGATATTAATCAGTCACGTAGTATGTACATAAATTGTTACATATTACGAGCTCGATTCATGGAATAGTGAGTTCTTTGAGCGACTGCATAGTGCACGGGGAACGAGGATAATATGTAAAAACATGCACATGTTTTTGAAATCGCAAAGGCGCCGGTCGTCAGCATTTACCTGACTATAATCAGTAATCTATTCAAAGGGCCACAAGATTTATCTAAGCCGATATTACTAAGTTAGATTGCGTTTTGATAACATCAAAATGCTTATCAGAACAGGGTACGTTCTTATATATATAATAAGTATTAGTAATATAGCTTATATATATAAGCCCCACTCATACCCCCCCCCACTGTTCCCGTGAGGGGGTATGAGGGGCTCATCGGTATCCAAGGCGCCGAGTGCGCCCCGAACATCGGAATACTCAGTAAAAAACCAGCGGTACCCTTTCCGTCTTAACGTAGAGCGCCACGGGATCGCTTTCGCATGCTACCGTGACATAATTTCATAAACTAAGTTAACCTTTTTAAAAACGATACTTTGATAAATAACAATAAAATGAAAAGCGTAAAAACACACCCAATTAGCATATATCAAATATGTGTAGGCGCAGGTCATAGATCAATTGAAATAACATACAGATTTTTTAGTAGTTTGCATGAAATTTGGTTTTTAATGCTCCAATTCACTTGTCCTCTGTCGAATTGGAATTTATGATAGTGTTGCTCTTGGATTAATTCGAGATAGTTTATCTTGAATTTTAATTGGACTTACATAATCGTTTTGTAACATATCAGATTGACCATATAAGAATCTTAATAGCTCAGTGGATAGAATATGGGAACTGGTAGGCGTTTTAACATAAGATAGCAAGTTCATTTTTAAATGAAATAGAATTTTAAATAAAAACTCTGAAGATGAAATATACCACTTGATAGTAATTGGACACTTCATTATGTTGGCATTGTGAAAAATATTAATAATTCTGTACATAGTAGGGTTTTGTGCAAACTCATCCTAGTAGGTTAGCATTCTCCAAATATTCTACCGCCAAACAGCAATACTAAGTAGTATGGTGTATCGGTTTAAAGGGTGAATGAGCCAGTGTGACTACAGGCACAAGGGTCGTAACTTCTTAGTTCCCAAGGTTGATGGCGCAATGACGATGTACGAAACGATTTCTTACATTGCCAATGCCTATTGGCAGTGGTGACCATTTACCATTAGGCGACACAATTTCCATTCTGCCTACCTATACATGAATCTGAATCAAAGATTGTGTGTTCTGATGTCTAGATAACTAAAACACATCTAATCAATTTGCCGTCTTCCTCAAGGCCGTCTAAAAATAGAACTCGCGAGGACCTCACCTCACCCGTCCACACCCTATCTTATAAGCACCGATCGTCGGGGCTGATAAGTTATTTACTTGATCTAAGAAGCACATATAATATATACTTGCTCATTATGATGCACTATGAAATTTTAAATAATATGAGAATTAATGAGTAAAGGGGGGGGAGGGGGTGAAATAACTCATAAAAAATAATTTTACTTATGTTTGCGAATATGACAATCTTTTAAAGCCATTTTTAATAAGACTCCTTATATGGCGTGATATTTAAAGAGTTCTCTGGCTATGTTTGTTTTATTGCACGCAATGTAGACATAAAAAACAAATATTTGCAAGCACTTGACATCGTATGTATGAGGTTATGTAAGTACATTACATATATACACGGTTAAGTTGTAACGAATATTAAAAATTACGCACTGAGCATTTTAAAAATATCATGACTGTTTTCGATAAATATTATATTCGCTAATCATCAACAATCAAGCTCATATTAAATATTAAAAACCTATTAAGCAATTGGGTTTATTATTTATTACGAGTTAAAATTCTTGGAGTTAGTTAATAGAGTTAAGTTCTTGGAGTTAGTTTGGATCACTTGATTTTATCGTACATCATGTATAAGGTCGATGAAAAGAGTAATTATGGAGTTTCTTGTCAGTTCTGTTACGTTCTGAAATTAATGTAGTTTACACCAAGTAATATTGGAGGATGAAACGGTAAATAAAACTATGGAAGAGCTTTCCTCAATTTACACAACTAAAATATATTTCATCACTTTTTCGGAATGTGTATTGCTGTTTGCATATAGCCGAGATGGCCTAGTGGTTAGAACACATGAATTTTAACCGATGATCGTGGGTTCAAACCCGGGCAAGCACCACTGAATTTTCATGTGCTTAATTTGTGTTTAAAATCCATCTCGTGCTTGACGGTGAAGGAAAACATCGTGAGAAAACATAATCATTAACGCCATTAGTCAACGCCTAGGCGTCGACGGCGACGTCGGGACGTAAGGAATAGAGGTCGTCGACCCCACCAGTGGCGATGGTGTGTTGTTGGTGTTTCCTAACAGATCTACGTTGACAGCGATGAGTGTATCGATTGGGTCGTATAGAAAAATCACTTTCACACTATACATATTCAGTAGTGAATCTAGACAGCGCGATTCAGGAAACTGATAGATTCAATTAACGCCATCTATCGCTACCGAGTAGTAAAATACGCTAATATACAGTAACTGTAAGGCTGTATTTATATTGCAAAATGACGACAAAAGTGCTTATGAGAATTTATGTCATTATATACATTATTATTTTACGTCGTTCCTCAATCTACGTAACTTAAAAAAAATGAATTAAAATCCAAATCGTTATTCAAGTAAAGATCAACAATAATTATTACTGTACCTTAGCTATGTATGTTATTTTTTACTTAACCAGATATTTTAGATGATAACTCAAAGATGACATGAAGAAACAAATATATTTTTACCATACATAAAAGCTTGTACAGTAATCATAGATATGGAATTAGCAACGTCATATTAATAAATACGTCATAGTTAACGAGTTCGTTATCATTTAGCGAAAGCTTAAAACGATTTATCGCTCTATCAAGTCGCGCATTTGAGTCGTTAAAGTGTAAAGAGAATGGCCCATCGGTAGGATAGCTGAGAGGATGATTCGTCTCTCATCATGAGAGTATCGAGTGACGTAATCATTTTCGATTGCGCTATTGTTTGTTCAGCATTTAACCGATGTATATGAACTTGACGATTCTTGTACATGTAATATTGTCTGTTGATATTTCCTAGTGGTTATAATGTATGTATAATTAAACGCATGTAAAAGCTGAGATCGCCACGTGGATTTCAAAAGGTCACGGGTTCAAATCCGGTTAAGCACCATTAAGTATTTTAAGTGCTTAAGTGACTTATCTCGTCTCTGCGTTGAAAGAAAACATCGTATATAAACTTACATTTTATCGAGAGACTGAAAAACTTAAAGTAGTGCGATTTGTATATATATTATAATTTAGGTAGGTGGACGAGCAAATAGGCCTTATTCTAGATCACAATCATCTATAGACATTGGCGCCGAAATAAATATTAACAGTTCTTTATATCCAATGCGACGGCAACTTTGGGAACTAGTTTAATATATTATGTCCCATGTGCTTGTAGTTACACTGGCTCAATCACTCCTCCAACCGGAACACTACAATATTAAATATTGCTGTTTGGCAACACTATTTTTGACCAATAACATAAAGAATTTCGAATTTGAATAACCAATAGAATTGCACCAAGAAAAACAGAACTCCAACAATTCAAGCAGTACTCAAAAACAAAACCGAATGGAATTTCAAATTTGGAATACTATAAAGCAATTTCCGCGAACATCACACCCTTTGAAACACAACAAATACATCCAGGAACTAAATATACCGACACGACCGATACGAACATTCACGTCTCAAAGATTTAATATCCGATGTGGTTTAATAAATGTCTTGTAAGTAATTCACCATCGGGACACTTACAATCTCATCCGTTAGACCACTAAACACATGTAACCAGACATCTTTGACATTGCCTTACATCGCAAACCTGTCGCAATAGATGCCCAGATATTGTATTTAGAATTCGAATGTTGGTCCCAACTACATAATTCGATCTTAGTCTTGATATTTCCAAATATTTACAGTTACCATTCTATTATTTTTTCCCATATAACAATCAATATAATATAATGTACAAATAAAAATAACTAGGCAAAGAGGTTAAGTATTTTTTAGGGCCATTTTGAAGTGTAGCCGTGACATATTTACCATATTTTCACACTATCATATATTCATGAGTTTCATTGTTATCTATAGATTGGTAATCATTTTAATCCCTCGTAATATTTATGAAAATAAATACAAACACATTGATCATTCAGAGATGTCATATATAAATTATCAAAAATTGTAGTTTATGTTTTGTTACTGTAATAGATGGGCAGACATGAATAATTTTTATTATATGATGTTTATATATAGTTAAAAATACTATTAATTAAAGTAGATTTATCCTGTAACTTTTATCAATCTCATGCCCTTTATCTAAAGGTTGTGCGAGACAAATTTATTAGCAATAAGATTTTGTACTTACCCTTAATTAATTTAATTGCTTATTTAATTAGGATTACCAACATGTCATACAGTAATAATTACAAATGAATAGGTCATAAGCTCTTTTAATTATAATTTTATTACACTTTTTTACTTTTCAATACATATTCAAGCATATGTCTTCCTATATTATAAATGTATTCTTAAAGACCTAGTACTTACAAAAAACAATAAGACGAATAATTAGTCGAATTTTCCAATTAGAATGGAATAAGTAACTATTTGCGATTTATGTCAAAAATTGTAGCATTGTAAATATCCCAACTGCTGTGCGGTGCCGCTGGGCAAAGACCTCATATCTTCTAAAGTAAAATTATTGGGTTTGAGTATATATGAAACCCATCGACCGCAATTTTCTTACCACTGGACCAACTCAGATCTTAAACACTGTTTAATGTACTTGTTATAAATTATTAACCGTGGAATTCAATATATTCCCTTCAATATATATTGTTGATATTTCAACATCTCATTACTTCAATCCTGTGAAAGGTTACTAGTTTTTACACACAGCGATCGCCATCTGACATCCAAGCAACCTCTGACACGACAAGTTGTCGGCCTTTAAATGACTCGTAATAAACGGAGTTAGGAAATTTTCTTAATTATTAATTACAAGATGCTCTATCTGTGATTTTTTTTAAATAGGTAGTTATACTTCACTGGTAAGTATGATGAGGTGACACCGCCCGGTTACATCGTCAATTAATCGTCCCTAGTGTGAAGTTAAATTGTCTCACTCACCCTTCAAATATATGGTGGTACCAACCCTGACGAATTTACACTAACCTCTTCCACCAAGTATTATATTCAAAAACAGTCTAAAACAACGAAACTATATAAAATATGATTCTTTAAGAAAGTATCAACATTGCCTTAAATATTACAATGGTGAAATATTAGCGACCAATAAAATACGCCAAAGGTGAAAACCGAAAATATTATAAAAAAGTGCTTTATTATTCAAAGGCCGTGAGAAACAACGGCACGCCTACAGCACGCACAAACAGAATTCTTAGAACATTTGTCATGCTGTATGTGAATTATGCTTTTCGAATTTGTCGAGATGAGCGTCCAACTTAACGGATTATTTATGGATATTCTTCACGCGATTCTATTCAATATTTTATATAATTAACGTTACGATTTCAAAAATCTTGTATATCAGATAATGGATATACTACGTTTTAACGTAAGAAGAATGTGCATCCCAAGTTTGGATCTAGATCGTAATAAAACTCATATTAAACTCTCACAGTTATAATTATATATGAACTGAAATACAAGTAATGATTTTCGAATTAATATTGAATATTTATTTTTATTAAAAAAGTTGCTTCATAATACAATACAATAAGTGGTAAATCAGAAATATGAGAAGTCTAACGTAGCGTAGCGTAGAATGGTGATATTATTTAGTATTAGTGAATACTTTCATACCAAAAAATCAAGGGCACTGCAGAGCAATGATCTTGTTTATTCATATATAAATCTTCACAAAACGAATGATGTTTAATCTCCCAACTCCTAAATAGACTTCACGATAAACAATATTTTCAATCAGTTAAAGCATCTATTACATGCAGCTAGCTTGTATAGCTTAATCTAGATATCACTAACTAGCTCGTTGAAGGCAGCAAAATTGTTGCACTCATAGATCAAGGCTATAGAAATGGCGTCTACCTTACTGATATATCAGACAAAAGTCAGTCAGTCAAAGATGTTAGTAATACTAAATTTATTTGTTACGTGCTATCTTCGGCAACCAGGAACACATTTTGATGATTTATTTTATTATATATAATATATATATATAATAAGCTTCAATATAAAAATTATAAAAAATGCCGATTAAAAAGTACATAAGAATTTTTCTTATCCATCTAATGATACCGAATTAACCTTTTGACAAAATCTTGGTTTTTTACGCGCCCCTATTTGACAAATCAAAAATATCGGTTATAACTGCTTTATTACATGGATAGAAAATGAATTTTAAATTACTTTCAAATCACGATAGCTTTCTTCACTGTGATCTGATTACAATGAAGCAGCACAAATATTGATCTAAGCTGAGCTTAATCTATCTATAAAACCGCAAGAAAATCCGTTCAAGAATGACACACAAATAAGGGTTTCTGTGTTCTGTTACTCGCCCTCTCATTTTTTAATAAATTTGTTCCATCTATAGATGCACAATTTTTCAAATCAACAGCCAATCGTTGTCCACTGCTGAACATAGGCCTCTCCCAAGGTGCGCCAAAGCTCCCTGTCCTCCGCCTTCCGCATCCAGTTGGTGCCCGCCACCTTCTTAAGGTCCTCGGTCCACCTGGCTGGAGGGCGCCCTACGCTGCGCTTGCCGATTCGCGGTCTCCACTCTAGGACTCGTCTGCTCCAACGGCCATCGGTCCTACGACATACGTGACCAGCCCACTGCCACTTCAGCCTGCTAATTTTGCAAGCTATGTCGGTGACTCCGGTTCTTTTCCGGATAATCTCATTTCTGATCTTATCCTTCAAAGATACTCCGAGCATAGCTCGCTCCATAGCACGCTGAGCGACTTTGAATTTGTGGACTAGTCCCGCAGTTAGTGTCCACGTTTCGGCACCGTATGTCATGGCAGGTAAGACGCATTGGTTGAAGACTTTCGTCTTCAAACATTGCGGTATAGACGACTTGAGGACTTGACGAAGGTTGCCAAATGCTGCCCATCCCAAGCGAATTCTTCGATCGGCTTCCTTCTCGAAGTTGTTCCTACCGACTTGTATTATCTGTCCTAGGTAGGTATATTCACTAACAACTTCGAGAGGTTTCCCCTCGACGTATATCGGTCCCGGCACGACATGCATATTGAACATGACCTTGGTCTTGTCCAAGTTCATGCCGAGACCGACACACCGGGAAGACTCGCCTAGGCTACGCAGCATTTCGGTGAGTTGTTCCAGCGACTCTGCTATGATGACGATATCGTCGGCAAATCGAAGGTGTGAGATGTACTCGCCGTTTACATTGACTCCATACCTAGTCCAATCCAGCGTTTTGAAAACGTCTTCCAACGCGTTGGTGAACAGTTTCGGGGATATTACATCCCCCTGTCTCACCCCTCTGCGCAATTGGATCGCCTTCGTCTTACAGTCCTG
Source organism: Nymphalis io (assembly GCF_905147045.1). NCBI lineage: Eukaryota > Metazoa > Arthropoda > Insecta > Lepidoptera > Nymphalidae > Nymphalis > Nymphalis io. The sequence goes on from NC_065903.1 coordinate 1,068,522, forward strand.
GATGTGGACAGTCATTGTAGCGGCGCTGTACAGACATCTCAGTACCTCGATATATCTCCAATCGATATGACATCTCTGCAATGAGTCGAGCACTGCCCAGGTTTCGATGGAGTCGAAGGCTTTCTCATAGTCCACAAATGCCATACACAGCGGCTGATTGTACTCTTCGGTCTTCTGCACAATCTGCCGAACAGTATGGATGTGGTCCACGGTGCTGTAGCCTGATCGAAAGCCGGCTTGCTCTGGGGGCTGGAACTCGTCAAGTCGTCTGGCGAGACGGTTCGTGACGACTCTTGAGAACAGCTTATACACGTGACTCAGGAGGGAGATTGGTCTGTAGTTTTTCAAGAGGGTTTTATCACCTTTCTTGAAAAACAGTACCACCTCACTCCCGCTCCACGTTTCCGGGGTCTTGCCATGTTGGATGACGGAATTAAAGAGGCTTGCTAGCTCTTTCAGGACCGGAGTCCCGCCTGCCTTAAGCAACTCTGTTGTGATTCCGTCATCTCCCGGAGATTTGTTGTTTTTAAGCTGTTCTAAAGCCGCCCTAATCTCTCCTTGGTCAACGACCGGGAGCTCCTCGGAGTAATGGCGCATAAGAGGGGCGCGCTGGTCATCAATACTGATTCCCATGGGTTTATCCGATCTTGAAGAGAACAACTGCCCATAAAACCTCTCTACTTCTCCGATAATCTCAGGCCTAGAGGTAACGAACCCACCATTTTCAGTTTTAAGTTTTGTCAGACGCGGCCTCCCAAACTTGCGAGCGAACACTTTCGATCCCCGATTTTGCTCAATCGCAGCCTTGATGGCACGGGTATTGGAGCGTCGGAGATCGCGTCGCGTCAGCGTTTTTATTGTTCGGTTTAAGGCCTTATCTGACAAAAACGATGGTAGTTCTCGTCGTTTTCTCATGAGCTCGAGTGTCTCAGCAGAGAGTTTTGGTGCGTTGTCTCTTCTCTGTGGCGGAAAACACTTGCGGGATGTGTTTTGCAGTATTTTGACCAGCGTGTCGGTTCTCTCATCAATGCTGCTTATGGTTTCCAACGCGGTGAATTGATTTTGAAGTTCCATTTGGAACTTTTCGGAGCCTTGAGCAGCTTGGAGCATGGTAGGTCGGAGAGTAGACCTCATCATTCTCGATCTTTCGGCTTTTAAGTTGATATTTAGAGTGCCTCGAACCAAGCGGTGATCACTTCCGGTATTAAACCTGTTGATCACTGAAACATCTCTAAATATGTGCCTTTTATTCGAGATGATAAAGTCTATCTCGTTCCTTGTCACGTTATCGGGGCTTCGCCAGGTCCACCTCCTCTGAGGCTTCTTTTGAAAGAAAGAATTCATCAAAAAAAAGCCCCTGCGCTTCGAGAAAGTTTACCAGCATTTGCCCCCTGTGATTTCTGCAGCCCAAGCCGTAAGGTCCGACTTTCGATTCACCGCTATCTTGTACTCCCACTTTAGCATTAAAGTCTCCCATAACAACATTGTAGTGGGCCCTCGAGGTGTCGTTGAGGGCCTTTGCGATGTCCTCGTACATCGCTTCGACCACATCATCAGAGTATGTCGAAGTTGGCGCATATACCTGTACAACCTTCAGGGAGTACCTGTCGGAAAGTTTTAGGACAAGGTACGCTACCCGGTTCGACACACTACTGATTTCCACAATGCTGCTAATGAGATCCTTTTTGACTAGAAAACCGACACCACCCTGGGAGAGGTTATCACCTTCGCGGAAGTAGAGTAAGTTACCGGACTCTAGAGTTATCGTGTCCTCCCCCTGTCTTCGGACTTCAGATAACCCCAGTATATGCCAGTTTATATGACTTAACTCTACTTCTAATTCGGCGAGGTGATGGTCCAGCCTCATCGAGCGTCCATTATACGTTGCCATTTTCAGTCGTTTTATACGGTAGCCTGCCATGAACCGGTGATTCTTAGCACCCCCTGCCCTGCCGATACCGCGACCGCTACCTTGGTCGGGCCTAGCGGGCTTGCCGGTAACTGGGGGCCTTTTTTTGGGCGCATCTGCCATTTAGGGAGGTGGTTTGCCCATACTCGCCGCGCTGGGCAGGCGTGTTGGCGAGCGCAGTAGGGGGTAAGATGTTTATGGGAGGGGGGACGCTGCTGCCCATCCCCCCTTTTCCCCGTCCCTCAGTCGCCTCTTACGACACCCACGGGATGAGATTGGGGGAGTACTATTCTAAGCCGGTACTCCACGGCGTATTTTTACTACTCTATTATATATGTATAGATAAGCTGTGTATATAGTATTTCCAACATGTGCTTTGTTCTATGATTCCCTCGTCGACGAATCTTGTAGTCTTTTTATTAACTGGTAAAATGTGTGTTGACTAGAGTTTATGCAAGTCGGATTTATGTTATTGCATTTCATGGGTGGCATGGCCTAGTTTCAACTTAAACGATTTCCCAAGTTAGGCAATGTTGAGCCGAAGCTAAAGGGGGGGGCGTTTATATTTTCACAATATATATGGGTATTTTTAAGCAATATCTCCAATATATTATTATATAATACTGAAATAGTAGAAATTGTACTCTAAATAAAAAAAAACACTTTATTTTATCATTTTTGAATTGTAATTTTAAAAAACTAAATTGGAATTTATTTTTATAATTCATCTTGACGGTGAAGGAAAACATCGTGAGGAAACCTGCATGTATCTAATTTCACTGAAATTCTGTCACATGTGTATTCCACCAAACTTCATTTGAGCAGCGTGATGAATTAATCTCCAAAACCTTCTCCTTAAAAAAGGAGAAGAGGCCTAAGCCCAGCAGTGAGTCGTTCACATTCTGTTACCGAGATTGAAATATAGATTCTACCAGAAAGATTCATCTCAAATCTCAGTAGAATCTTTTCTACTAATTCTGTACACTTTTTTATACGTTATTAATAATAAAAAGCTAAAGCGAATACCTTAAAGACGATGCAAGCTGTTAAAGTAATGAGGTTCATATGTTAAGGCGATGTTTCATTCAAGAGATAAAACACAACATAAACAAAACATGGTAATAGAAACACAAATTTTACGTAATTTTCACGTCTCATTCAAAGTTAAGCCTCGGACGGGCTCATAAATCGAGTGCTACTCGGAATGGCTATTTTACCTCATCTCCATACTGGTTGATCGAGGCATCCGTGACACGTGATGGACGCTATAAATTCTTTTTAACTGAAGCTATCTTTAACATCAAATCAATTTGTAAAGTTAAAAAATAACGATGTTACTATAAAATATATTTAAGGTTTCGTTTTTTCTCGTAAGGTAAGCTGATAAGACAAATAATTTGATTACTTCTTTCCTCTTACAATTGATTGATTTGATAATTCGTAATTGCTAATTAGAAATTGAAAAAATATAACCGTATTTAAGCATAAAATTGAAAAAAATATATTTGAGTTTAATAATATTTTAGTTTACTAGAATCATAACCAATAATTTCATATTCAGTGTCAAGCAATTATATTGGTCTGATCAATATCTCTGTATAAATTCAATCGTGCTGGACTGTTTTAGGTATTGGCACCCAACCTAGGAGTAACAAGACGAGACAGCTATCCATTATTCATATTTCCATTGGAATAATTCAAAACTGTAACATTTCACTGTATAAAACCCATATCATTATAATATACTAGAATTCTAGGCTTTTTAATGATGAGAAAATAAAATTCAATTAACAAGTTTTGAAAAAACAACAGATAATACTAAAATTGTGGATTATATATTTAAATCTTGTAAAACTAATCTTAAGCTAATAATTTATACTGATATAAGATAAACTAACCAGAAAATAAATTTTTTTAGTAAAACGTCATCGAATATATTGAATCTTTTCTAACGAAAGACTACTTCAAGTATAAAAGTAGGAAATAAATAAATAGATTCTTTATAATTTCTTTAAAACTGTGAAAATGCTACGTCTACATTGTTCTTATACCTTGACATAGACACCAACACTCGTTTCTAAAAATGAAAACGCTCCGTAATTACAATTTAATCACGATGTTAATCTTTACAAAAATAAATCATTGCGTACAGCGCATCATAATATGGGCGGCAATAAAAAACATCCTGGTACAATTATCGCTAACATTACTCGTAACAGCAGAAGTGAATCGAGTCACGTAGCAAAACTCTCAATTAGAGGGTCGTATCTGTAACGCGAGATCCGCGCCCATAACGAAGAGGCACTTATCTTAAATTTCTAATCTAGTGACTCATATTCATGTTCGCGAAATTACCTCGACTCACTAACTGGACATAGGTTATTCGGGAATTGACATTACATCACGTATTTTAAGGTGTCTCAGTTTTGGAACACTAGATGGAACAATTTTGATCGCAGATTAATAACTAGTACGCTAGAAACGTTTTCTGAATTAATTTTATAACTGCATAATGTAGGTCGAACCATTAAGCAGCCATAGCTATGATTCATAATTTGAATTATTATCTAGATCGCAAGTTGTATGCTTACCATAAATGCAAATAGTGGGTGTTAAAAGTCATAACTGACATTTAAATTAGTACAATGTAAATGAAACTATGGTTTATTTGACAAAATAATATATTTTGTTATTTGTGAAAGTATAGTTTAATATTTGATAAAATATATTTATATAAATCGTTCTCATTAAGATTTAAAATATTACCTTATTAATTAGGAGAGGTATAAAATATGATCATATTTTAATTTTAATTACAAGACTTTAATATTTATGATTATTAACAAGAATGAAAATTTAAAAAGTTAATATATGCAAAGCTCAAACTACACAAAAAAGGAAATGTGAGGAGATGATACAAAAAAGGGTTCTGGTCAAATGCAGTATGCAATCAAAAATATTATTATAATCCCAAATAATGTGACAGATCGTAATTTTGCGTAAAAAGCGTACCGACCACACCGAGAAACGGTGAAACTGTAGCACAATGACATATTTTACGCTTTTGTACGAATTTAATTGAGTAAGAAATGAGACGAGGCCGCTCTCAGCGGGGAAACATCCAAATTTAACGAAAAAAATCTGAGAAGCACTCCCATTATTTACGTCGGGGACGCAACAGGACGTAAGAGTGCATCTGCAATATTAAGTGTGAGATATAACCTTTTCTGCGTTGACCCAGATTTCAATACGCCGCGCAATGCTCTTTATGATGACTTTTTGAAAAATGTACTTTTTAATTCCGATCAGAGATGGTCTCGTTCGAACAAGCTTGCATGCGACTTTTTAACTGTAAGGCCTATAAATTGCTATTTTTTATGCGAGAGCCACGGAAGCCTGTCGATATTTTACACTAAATTAATGCAGCCGAGTTTATTAAATCGGTGTTGTCATTTCTTTCTTACTAAATCGGATGCCCTTCTTTAATTTTCCTTTATTAATATTGTAATTCTCTCTTGTTACAGTCGTTCTTCGGGCGGACGTACAATAACCTGTCCTCGATTTCTGAATGCAAGAACAATGGCGAATGTGTCATCAATAAGAAAAACAGGACGGCTTGCAAGGCATGCAGGCTACGGAAATGTTTGCTAGTCGGCATGTCCAAATCAGGCTCAAGATACGGGAGAAGATCAAACTGGTTTAAAATACACTGCCTTTTACAAGAACAACAACAACAACATATGCAACAAATGCAAACAAGCAAATCGCCACCCACATTCAATACTTCAATTAGTCCATCTTTTTTACCGAGTAACCTTTTACCAGCAGCGGCTCTAGCGGAATATTATAAAAACTCAGAGAAAAATGCTTATACCGAAGAAGTAACGAGACAAAGCGTTTCTCCATCTGATTCTGGCGCATCATCAGCCGATCCAGAGGATGATAATAGCTCTAGGAGTACTAGCGGCTTAAGCATTTTTAGACCAGCATCCTCACCTAGCAGTGAAAAAGATGTACGATTACACGCAATTAGACATCAAAATAAAGACGTTAGAAGAAAAAGGCCACCCACCATAATGCCATCAGCATTTGGCAATATTACAGCTTCGCCAAGTTATACCCCAAGGAATGGTCCATTTTTACCAACACCAATGCAAAACATGAGACCTATACCACCTGGACTAGCTTGGCCAAATCGTAATGGAGGAGATTTGCTGTTACATTCGCCTGCGGTTGCAGGCGTTGCAATCGAACAAGACCAGCCTATAGATCTATCAATAAAGTCAACTGCTGTACTATTTAGAAGTCCGAAAAACGAAGAAGTCAGTGATTCAGAACCAGAACTCAGCATCGATCTAAATGATGACAACGGCAAGGATATCATGAAAAATCCTCTAGACCTTAGTCTTGTTTCGAAAAGAGTAGAAGAAGTTCCCATGACTGGTTAAAAGAATTCATAAACTAGTATTAAATACGTGAATCTTCACAGCCATGTATCTCGCATTGCTATTTATATGTAAATACGTAAATTTGGTTATTATTCCTAATTAGATAAGCTTCATTTCTATTTCTTTGAAATACTCCGCCGTACAGTATTTAAGTGATTCATACATTTCTTCTTTTTATTTTACCTGATCTTGCTACCATAATGTTGAAGTTGTTTTTATATTTAGTTATGTAGATAGTAGATAATTATATTATTTGAACGGAGTTGTAATTGCGAGTGATAAAAGAATGTGTCATAATTAAAAGTGAAAAATCGATGTCTATCTTGATAGTACATATTTTATACGAATCCGTCCATTTAAGCTGATGTATACATAAATATTTTATGTATAACTTTATAAGATAATCATTAATATATAAACCAGTATGTAATGTTTCACGTGTTTATAAATTTTTACATCAGAGTAGTTCAGAAAATACAATGAAATCAAATTATAGTGTAATAAATATCTCATAAGTATTATTTGATAGCATAATTACTCGCTGACATTCCTTTTAGAAAAATATAATATATTTGTGCCAGTTTTCTAAACAATGCCAGTTTTAAGTATATTACCATTTTAGTTTAATTTAGTGGGATTACGGCCAGTCGATTATGAAGCTCAAAATTTAAATGTACAAATAGATAAGAAAACAATTGTATGATATTAGATGATTTGCTGAAACAGAAATTATCTAAGTATTTATTTTAGTTAGGCCAGTTAATTGAGTCATTTTAGTGTAAGGTATAATAATTTCTATTTTATAATTTATAGATAGTTCATTTTGTGTTTGTCCCGTGTTATGTATTTCGTTGTTTGTTTGTAGATTTATACAATTGTACATTTATCTCTACTCTATTTCCTGATAATGCTTTGAAATAAGCGTTGTCGTTTGAACCGTAATTTGTTTTCCCTTCCTCGTTTTGTTTAAACTCAATTACTTAATATTAATGTTGCGATTTGTTGATTTCATATCGTTTCAATGGCCATTTAGCATAGACGTCATTAATGTTTTTAAATGTATTTTTATGCCATACGTCGAATTTCATATGATAATTTTGATGAAGGATTTTTTTTTTTGTTTCTATGACAATTAGAAAGTAGTTCAAATTAAGTTACATTATGAATGTGAATTCCTATGAACTTTGAAATATGTATATAAGTTATGTAGTTATTTGTTATCAGTGTGATACAATATTTTTATCGACGTGTTTATATTTTTTTACGTTTATAAAATCTTAATATATTTGAAAGAATAAATTGTGAGTGCCTTTAAATGTATGTTTTATTTTTGTCTTCTTAAAATAGTTTTTTTTTTTTAAATATTTCAATGCTTCGATTCGTTATTGCAATTTTCATCATTTTCAACCCGTCATATCTCACGTCAACATGTCATATGTCATACCATGTTTTTATCAAAAGAAATATTAGTACAAATAAAACAAAGTATATATAATTACATATGTCACACAGAATTAATAAAACACACTTCAATTCTTGTAACCTTAAACAAAATGGTATTTATATTGAAGCAAATTTTTAATGTCAACAAAACACAATACGTTTCTGAGAAAGTAAAACTCACCGATGATTATGTGAAGGACAACAACACGTACAAATAGAAAATACTATTTACATATTCATACGAGACTACTAAGTTGAGCATTTCTTAAAGCATCTACATTGTTCTGCATAAACTAATACAAATTTCATAACAAGCAATTGTGAACCTTGTTGTAATGATTGATAGGCTAATACCGTGTACAGATTTCTCTCAAAGGGTACATACACATTGATTTACATTTTTAAATTATTCAGTTTGGCTACTGTAAACTACTGTAATATTTTTGGGATACAAAAACAAATACAGACCCTAATTGTAAGTCAGGTTTGTTGAAACGAACAGTAGGTGTTTGTTTGAATTTAGGATTCTTCACAGTAGTGTTAGAAATTGAATATTAAGTAGAATAGTTAGGAAAACTTAATGAAATTAAAATATAAATTATATAATATAATTTTTCCCTTGGTGTGTTAACAAAATTTATTATAATATTTAAGATATAATTTGTTCCTCTTCTTGTTATAGCTTCTTATATTTGTTACAGTTATTATCTAAATAGTAAAACATACAAGAGTGATCTTAACATACACTATGTCGCAATGCGTGTTATATATTATACATAATTATATATGAAATAAAAAATTTGTATACCTTTTGAAATGACTTGAACCAAAATCAATATTTTGGTCTAAAAAAGACATTTATCATTCCAATTTCAATTTAATAAAAAAAAAAAATTTACCCTTTATTAAATTTGTTTCAAATTTAATTTAAACTATTACTTAAATACGCGGTTGCATATATAGATAATGCTATTGTCATTAAATTATAGTTATGATTGAATTAAACCATTATGATCAAAGGCACCGGCAAAATCGACTGCTCTCGTTAGTTAGTGCATAACTGTATTTATACTAATAAGGCGAGCACAATAAACCTTTAACAGATTTAATTGATATTATTAACTCTTTCCGTTCTCAATCCAACACCTTAAATACCCAATACGAATAAATAAAAATCACCTTTAAATCAAACGCTATAAGTCGCTGCAAAATCGTCGTCATCAGTAATATTTCTTTTGACAAGATTTTTGTCACTCAATTCACGCGAACTCATGCCGCTGTGCGAAGTAACAAATCATCATTTTTTCGGAATGCCCGGCGGTCAGTCATTCCCCCATATAGCCGGCCGTTTGCTGGCGAAAAGAAATGTTGCTCGTTAGTGCGCATAATGGCCGCTTTGCATTATTGAGTGGCGAACATACGTGGAGAAAAGTGCTATTGAAATACCATCTCGTACGATCCAGGTGACCAATGGATTATCGAAGCAGTTACGCATTTCTAAATACTGGATAAGGTATTAAGAAAACGTCAAGTTAGCACGTGATTATGCCTTAACTACCGGAGATAGGGCGTAGATAAGGTATTTTTAAATAACGCCCCGCTGAGCATAGACGATAAGAAACACATCTACCCTGTCAATGATTCTTAGAAATAAATAAAATATGGCTGACATTATTCAAAAGTTGTATAGAACAAATATTACAACCAGTCCTGTTAAAATCTTCGACTAACTCGATACGCAATAAATATCCTCAGTCATTTTATTTCAGGCTCAACGTTTATTTTTAAAAATATTTGAAAACGTCGATCGAATGCAATTTGCGTTTAAATAAAAATATTAAGTATCGCTTATCGAATTTCTCGCGCGATGATATCATCCAAGAGGTTCAGCTCAGACCGATTTTAACGAGGAAATATATCGCCTTAATTGAGATTACACCTCGTATAGGCGTCCAAAAAGTTATGTCATTATAACCCTACATGGTTCTGATTTATTAAGACGCCTGCCAAATAGTTATTTCGAAATTGGAGCGGATGCTTATGGTATTTTTGTTCTACTCGAAGTATTCGGTCTTAATGAAGTAATCATCTTGTTTACTGTTGAAAATATATAAACTTGAAGACCAATTATTAAGAAAATAAAATTTGTTTTTATAATTTAAATTCTGAAGTCTGCACCAATCAGTACTGAAGCAACATGATGAAATTAGTTCCAAAACCTTCTCAAAATTGGATCAGGTCTTAATTCCATTAATTATACATTTGATATAAATTTATAGGGGGAAAATGAAGTATCTACAGATAACATAATAATATTACTACTGTAAATAGATTAAAAAAGTTAATATATTAATAATTATAACTTGCTATATTATTCTTTTCGTTTTCTTTTTCATAATGATTTCTTAATTGCGATAATTAAATAGGCTTAGGAGTATTTATTTATGTTACAAATAAATCTAAAGGAGCTCTACTTAATGGGTATAAATTTAGTTTGTGTCGTTTTCTTTCAAGCGGCCATGGCTATAACATTTTTCATTTCAACGAGGATCTGTCACCAGCTGTCACTTAGCTACTGTCAGTTGCGTGGTCACACAAACGGACGTTCGACTTTTTCTTTGATGGTATCCAATAATCTTAATCGATTATCGGATATATATAAATATATATTAATTTAAATTTCAGAATAATTGTTATCAATAAAATCGATTTTCTTACTCGAATTAAATTCAATTACAACTATAAAATTAGGAGGATTGAGTATTATTAATGCATCTTTCATTAATCGTTCTTGTGATGAATGCTATCGTTGTAGATAAATAAATCTCTAATGATACAATGAAATTTACTTTAAAATAAAGTGATTTAAAAAAAATAGACATTATTATTTGCGAGATTTAATAATTTTGCTAATTGTTAAAAATAAGTTCAATTAAGTAGTTTCTTCAATTATTATCTGCTAATTAAATACCAAACTATAAATATAGAATTTCTAACAAGCCAAGGAAAATCAGCTTTATATTTCAAGATCAAGATATGCTAGATATTCTTCCAGAAATAGTAAAGAAGAAAAACTTGACGACGTTAGCTCAACAAACATTTTACGTTTTTCCAGGATGCCTTACAATTAAAACTTACATTTCTAAGATGAGATCTAAATGTTTGCGAACATTGTATCTCCTTTGATCTAGAAGACTACCGAATGGATTGGATCATTAATATCACTTATACAGGTTGCACAAAAAAATATTCTACCTATTTAACTGCGCTTCAAGGAACACTTTTTCAAGTGCTAAGTGCATCTCATTGATTGTTAATGTTGGTTAATTGATACTATTAATGATTTCTATTTCTTACAATCAGTTAATAATTGTATATATTTTATGTATAGCCTTTTCTGTGGTTAGATCTGCTTGTATTTTTTCAACAATGATTATCTCAGTTTTGAAATGGTTAAAACAATTACATATAATTGAAATTATTTACCTCGTAATGCTTTTTTTAAATTGATGTAATTTTTCCATTAAAAAGACTATGGCAAATGGTTTCTTTCAAAAGTTAAAAAAGAGTTCGTATGGATTTTTACTTTTTAATTAATAGGCAAGAAATGATGTATTCGCAAGTTATGTACAAAATAACACAACGAAGGTTACCCCTGTACGTACTGTACGTTGTGATACTTGCAGATTTTTTACAATAAATATTTTTGTCTTCATATTCATAGCGCGTACTTCTTAACAATGGAATCATTTTAACCCTTTCAGAGAATGTTCTTTTTTAGAGGTTGAGTGACATGTTTTTATATCACCTAATTATTAAGTTTTGTATTTTCCTTGCAAACCTTAGTTCCCTTAATTAAGATATTTGGGTTTATTTTAATTAATCTCTTAAAAACAAGCTTAAATTACGAATATGACAGAATCCATATAATAATTTACAAGAATTTTTTTTATAAATATATTTTTTTTGAGGATGATTAAAATAAATCTAACCTGATTTTATGCTAAATAAATAAAAAAAAATAAAAATTTAAATAATCTCAGACACAAAAAACCTTTAAAAGTAAAAAATTAAACATTGAGTTTGTTTGGCTTTTTACTTTATAATAAGTATCTAGGAATATTACAATAATTGTTATTGTCGGATTGTAATTTCAAATTAATCGGACCTGTGCAAGTTCTTCAAACGACTGAACATATTTTCATAATTTATAGTTAAAAACCATATCAATCACATCAGGTTTCAAACGAAAAAAACTGTTTTAAAAATGTTTTGTGAGCTACGATAGACACACAGACACACACAGATATACACGTTAATCTTTTACCCCTTTTTACGTCGACGTAAAACAGTAAATATACAAATATTAAACGAAATCAGATGTGTATAATGAATTTAAACGGTTATAAAGAAACATTATATTTTATTGTATAAGATATGTAATGTATCTTGTAATGTCTCTGTGTCTTGTGATGTAATGTATCTCATATAACATTATTCGTTAATCATTGTTTAATTCTGATCAAAACAATTACATTCGTATCACGTAAAGCCTTGAATGTCATATAAAATACTTAAAGAACAGCTACCAATATTCTAAATGACACTTTATAATGTAATGTTATGTGATTCGATCGTTTTAAATTAAAACTGGTATCGGTCAAGAACGTATTGTAAAGGATTATTCATTTATCATGTTGTTAATACTTTTTCTGTGCTTTTTTATACGAAAATATTATATTAAGCTATTCCCGGTTTCGCACGGGTAGATAAGGAAAAATTAATTTGGATTGAATTTGTGTAAAAACCCTTTTTAGTGAGCGTTTCGGTTTCAAGCTTAGAAGATCTGGTAAGGAGTGGTATTTCGCTTATATATATAATATGTAATAATTTAAATTAAGGTTTAAATATTAGGTAATAAAATATGCATCGATATTAACAAATCGATGTATGATAAGTGACAAAAGTGTTAAACATATTTCTTGGTTGAATCCAAATTGCGGTTCTCTAGGCGAAACTCTTTGCTTTTCCTTATACAGTCATTTCATTCTTCACTTGTGTAATTTAAAAATAACCTATTCATAATTTTATTATGATGAAATAGATATAAAGATGTCTATTCATAATTGTTGCAATATTTAAAGCGTAAGAGTCAAATCAATAGTTATTGAAGGAACTATTTACAATTAAAGAAAACTAATAAACTAATATTAATTAAAATAAATGAATTAAAATATATAATATTTTTATTATAATAATAATATATAGAAACGAAGCATATAGTATTCGCTACACGCATATAAAAGGGGATAGAGAACTCGCGTCACGTTATACGAGCCGTTATATCCCTAGGGCGCCTAAAGATGCTTCTCAAACGAATTGATTCTGTGACAAATATTAACCATCTCTTACATTAGCAATGCGCCACTTGGAACTAAATTGTTATTTGTCATGTGCATATAACTCTGGTTCACTTAATCTTCAAACGAGAACACTATAATACTAAGTTTTGCTATTTGCGGTAAAATATGAAGATAGTGTGGTACTTACCCAGACGAGCTCAATGCCTTACCACTTAGTAAAATTGCCTTGCTCGTAGAACCTCTAAAAAGTTTTATATCCCATAATATAATATTATCATAACCTGCCTGCCGGCCTGCCTCGTTGGTCTAGATTCTCCATAGATAGAAAATTCTCAGTAGCATCCCGGAGTCTGGAAGTTGGATGTGTGTTCACTCCCATGCCTCGGAAATCACTTAAAGCCGTTGGTCCTGCGCCTGAACTCTTTCCAGTCGTGTCGGATTGCCGTCCCATCAGATTATGAGATTGAGGGAAGAGAGAGTGCACCTGTGTTTGCACACACACTTGTGCACTATAATATCTCCTACGTAGTTAACTAATCTTTCTAGAGTCGAAATCGGTCTGGAGGACATTATTATCATAATAACCAACAACTAGTTTTATATAAACCATATCGTTTGCGAAACACCGTTAAATTATACAATTGTTTTAAATTAATATTCATAATGACATAAAATTTTTATTATATTCAAATTTTAAACAAGGTCGAATTCGAATAAGATATTAATGCCATATTATAATATAAACAGTAGTCCACTTTGACCCGGATATGAAATAGCACGTAGCTATTATAAATATATAAAGTATGTCATGGAATGCCCACCGCTGGCAGAGGCATAACATGCGAGTATGTTTAAGTTGCTAGAAAACATAGAAGCTTTTATTTGTCAAAGATAGGGTTCCTTACAATGTTTATCACAGTCGAGAACGTTATATATGTTTGTTATAGGGGGTAAACGGGCAGGAGGCTCATTTGATAGAAAGTGACTATCGTCCATGGACACCTGCAATATCAGGGATTGCAGGTGAATTGTAGGACTTAATGTGTGAAAGTATAAAAACAAAGTAGTAAACACAAAAATTAATTGTTTTATTATACCACTTATTTCTAACTCCACGTTTTACATATCAGAAACTGGTGGTAAATAATAATAAATTAGTAATAAATAATGAATAAAAAAAAACATTATTCCAAATTTAAATCAACAATCAATTTATTCCAAGCCCTAAGTTGGGATTAGTACACACGAACACTATCTTCAATCTCCAAGTCATCAAATCTGCTTTCCCGTTTGTAAACAAAAAGTCCAGTAATAAACATAACTTCATCATATATTATTCAAAGGTCAAACTTTAAAACATGCTCCGGGGGGTCCTTTATTTGTTTCCAATATCATTCAAATGTAGCGACACTGGCTTAATAAAATATATACGGTGTTTGATCACACATTATAATCGCATTAGGCAAATGTCACAATAATTATAATCGTTAAAAAACTTATTACGAAAAAATGAAGATGAAATATAGCAATAATAATAAAAGTTTAATAATATTCAATTTTGAAATATGTATTGTCAAAACATTTGATAGATTTTTTTTTTATTTCTGATATATTTTTATTTATTTATTTATAAAGTACATGAAAAATATGTTTAACAGTAATGGAAATTACAGACTTCATACGCTCGGACATATATTATATATCGAAGCCTGCGACATGTATGTATGTATGACGGGAATATTAGGCACCCTATTTTCTGTTCTGTACCACTGACAATGTCTGTGCGAAATTTCGTCATGAGCGTATAAGTACTAATTTTGATTAGTTAAGACGTAAAGCCGTAACAAACAAACTCACATACGCATATATTAGAGTAGTAAAGATAACATAATCAAAATCAGAAAGTAAATACATATATCTATGAAGTAAGTTAAAACTAATAATAATTTAATCAAGTTCTCTTTTTGGGATTCACCGTAAAGTAATCGATGACTTTTACTTCTAAAAGCATAATATGAAATATATGTAAGAAATTTTGAAAGACTGTTGGGTACACTGTTTAAAAAAATAATCGTTACATTTTATTTGTGAGTTCATCTTGCATACAGCAACTTTTGGTACAATTTTTTTTTTTTTTTTATATTCGCCGGGAGGGCAAATGACTCTACTCCACCTGATGGTAAGTGGTAGTAGAGTCCAAACGCGACGACGGCCAGTACAGACGGGAAAAACGTTCTGTACTAGCCGCCTTCGCCTTGACGGCCCGCAAGATGCCTCTTCACGCCTCGTTTGAAAGAACCCGGTTAAATTTTCACTAATAACATAATTTCATTGGAGTTTAAAATATATCTAGCATTCCTTGTCACCATTCCACGCGGCCATAATTTGTACAGAAACTCTTTAAACTTTTACTGTTTGTATATATTTAAAACTTTTATTGTATACTAATTGTCATATAATAAAATCAATTGTTTATATATTCTATAAACATTGTATTAACACTTGTACAAAAAGTATATCAAGAGTTTAAAAATATATTAATTAATGAAAATGTTGAAATATTATATATATGTAATATTATATAAAGCGATATCGTATTATATATGGACTTTATGCGGAGACATCCTTGTATACTATATAAATAAAAAATAAAAAACATTCTTTTCCCTTATAAACGTCTCGAAAAATTATTTTCAAACATTATTGGCCAATAACAAAAACAAAAAATAACAAAATTCGATAAAAAACAACCAATCGAAGTACAGACAAATCGTTTATCCGCATCTTTGTATATTTTGCATATTTTATGCATTATACACCCGAATATCTTTTATAAATGACCACGGGCTGATCGAGATCTCATCATGAATCAATGCCTGGATAAGAGTGAGTCTACACGAAAACAATGCGTTGCTGAAGATTGATGCTTTTCTGTATAATGTGTATAATTTTTTATTGATGAAGTGAAGTGGTATGTGGAACCACCGGCACCGATTGCGCCCGAATAACCTATAAAATACCAGTGGTAACCACGTAGTAGTATTAAAAAAATACCTTTTTTATATTTATTTTAAATTTAAAAAAAATATAAAAAAGGTAAGTTAAATTTAAAAAGTGAAGTTAATATTAAAGAAAAAATAGAATCAAAAAGTATCTGACTTCTGTATTTTAGTTTAATTTGCTTAGCCTTACCGTTTTGGTGGACAATAACTTTAAATGTATGAGTTTGAGCGATTCATTCACATATAAATAAGATTTCTTGACACTAATAATTTGTCAAAAGGTTATTTTATTATAAAAAAAACAACTCGTTTGATTTTTACGCGCGACTTAACGCGTTAGCGATAATTTATTAATAACTTAAAAGCAATGCAACAATTATATTATGCAATAAAAGAAACGTGTCCAAACTTCAATATATTGAATGATAGTCTTGTTTAAAAATGATAAGACGTTTTATTTTAATATTTAACGACTTATTTTGTTGGTCACCGGTTATTTTAATGACGATGCTGGATTCAGTGGTCAGTAATATAATCAACTCGACTAATCTTGATACTTAAGTTATGATATAAATAAGTTTTGTTTAAAAAGAAAAGAAGTAAATTAACATCCCATAAATACGGGGGATATTTACTGGGCTAAGGTTTTCCATTGAGGAGAAGGTTTAGAGCTTATTGCACCATGCTGCTCCAATACATGTGGCAGACTTCTAGTGAAATAATATACATGTAAGTTGAGTTGAAGCAGATGATTTTTGTATGAAAAGCGTGTTGTATGATCACCTGATGGAAAGTGACTAACACCGCCAACACCGAGTAGGTGTCCATGACACCTACTACACCAGAGGGCTGGCATAATTGCCAGCCTATATGTATATAGCCTATATGTCATCGGCCTTTAATGAATGAGTAGGCTCTTTTCTTGAAGCTTCTAATAATTAATATCGGTTAACAGAAATTAAGCACTTGAAAAATTATAAGCTACCTTAATGGTTACTACGTATGTCGGTGAATATTACAAGAAATTTTATAGTGTACGTAAGCACAGATAGATTTTATAGATATTGATAGATAGTCGGGTAAGTAGAAAGTTATTGGGTTTCTCTGTCAAGACATTTGGTAATTAAAATATTATTATTAATTAAGTGAAATATTAATTAATTATACACCTAAACCATATTCTTTTTTATTTAATATCGAACAACGAACAAAGGTTACAATATTGCAACATAATAACACATAAGGTCAGCTAAACAAGATTAATTGCACTTTTAATTACAGGTAATTACAGCGTGCTTGTTATTAATTTTGTATCAACTGATTGACCAAAAAATAACATTAATTATATTTTCTAATCATTAATAAATAACATAATGATAACAATAAATAAATACATTCTTATAGAGCAAAAACATCAAGAGGAGCTTAAAATTATAATATGACAATGAAATGAAATTGAAATTTATTGTACTTAGTAATAAATTTAATTGAAATCAATTAAATGTTAATTTGAACTATATTATGTATGAATCAACCCATTTATTAATTAAAAACTGTTGAAAATTCGGTAGTTTTTGAGTTTATCGCGCTCTGACAGACAGACGACACGAGATAGAGAGGCGGCGTTGGCATTTTGTTTTATTATATATAGTGATGAATATTCAAACTAATAAATCATAAGACAATTTTCTTTTGTGTCCATTAGTTACGATTTCCAATTTGTACTAACTATCACGTTGAATACATTTTCGTATAAGTTTTCCTTATACAAAGCGTATTTTACTGTCAAGTTCAAAAGACCTAACAAATCATTCTATCATCGGTTTGTTTGTTATAAACATTTGATTTGTGAGAAATTTATAAAAACGACGACCTTATTTTTATAATCTTTCAGTAACTAACAAAAATATTAGTACAATATCCTAATAAAATTAAATAGTAAATAGCGAATTGTCAATTACACGGTACTGGTGACATTCGATTTCTTTATAAAACAAATATCATTTTTTCTGTTCCCTGGAAAAACATTTATGCGTTTCCCCCACCGTGGACTGTTCACGCTAAAAAGCGGTACACACTGCGTCTCTTCGAGGGGCGTTACAACATACATATCGCTTACGCATACTACATGTATACTGATATATGAATAGACAATTTTTTTGTAATGGCAAACTAAAAGAAACAATATACATTAAAACTTATATCAGAGGATGCAATGCGTTTCGGAGAAGGTTTTAGTTTTCATTATTATCATATGAGCAGTTGCGCTTCAGAGTTGTACCCGCTTTAAATTTAGAATATTAGAATTTTAGGTTTTTCAAAACAATTCGTCCTATGAAGGCCAATCTCAAAGCTTAGACAGCTGTGTATGAGTTATTTTAGTGCATAAGTATGAGTACAACAAAGACATTCTTGTACTCCAAAAGAACTACACTACCAGAGAAAGATCAGGCCATTAATAATGGTTTTAAGTGATTTCTGAAGCACGGGTATAAAAGGCTTTAAACAAAAGCAATTTCTGAGTACTTTTTAGACGAACAAAGACATTGTTTGTCTACTTAATAACTATTAATGGCCCGATCTCGGATTTAAGCCCATGATATTTGCAGACATTTATATATTATAAAAGGCTTCAAATTTCGTGGGCCAACTAACTTATACATTATATAAGTTAGTCACTATGCCAAGGAGCCTGGTGGGTAATACATATCAATTAAATATTTAAAATAAATGAAGAAATAAAAATAAGAACAAAGTAGCTTTATACGGTTTCAAAGAAAAAAGAATTCGTAAAAGTATGCACTGCTACTACGAGGAAGCTTGAAGCTTATTCCATAACATTTCAAAACTGAGGATGGATACGTAACAAATATTTATTAATTACAATTGGAAAGCAGACTGGAAAATAGACAACCTGAAGGGACGTGGTTACTACCGCCTATAAATAGCCACTGTAAGAATTATTAACATCCCTTTCATCGCCAATACGCCACCAACCTTGGTAACAAAGAAGTCAAGTCCCTTGTACCTATAGTTACACTGGCTCATTCGCTTTTAAACTAGAACACAAAAATACTAAGTCTGCTTGACAATTAGACTATGTGATCAGTGGGTGGTACCTCCCAGACGGGCTTGCACAAAACCATTACAAAAATCCTATCTATAAAATACAATTAAAGGTGACATTTAAAACAAAGTCAGATAATAATCTCTAGCTCATCACAAAAGCATTATACACACGAAAAACCCCATATATCCAACCAGCAACCTGTTTGAAATCGCGGAAGTATAGACCGTAGCATAACGATTAATTATAATACGCGACACAGATTAGTTTGATAGCAGATAAGACATAACATTTAAATGTTATTGTCGTTCAACTGTAATAATAAAGTTTATCTTTTACATATGGAAAGAGCATCAGTGTACAGACTTGATGGTTGGATGGTTTATTTAAATGAACCGTAAAATACATAAGGCATCTCGCTTAAAATTCACTTTAGTTTATCTTAAATGTCAGTATGAAGAGTTCTGAATTAATTCAATTAAAATGAATTCGTTGTTGTTATAACAATGTAAGATTTAGTATGAATTCGTAAGAAGTTATGGCAAGAAATATACGTGGATAAATAAATGGTTTTCGATGTCGCCAGTCGTAACAAAATACATGAACAAACGAGTTTTTTTTATAATGAAATTTTAAAAATGCCTAATGGAATGGTGAAAATCAAAATATACTATATACGATTATTATAATTATTATTTTTTAATCTAAATTTTACAAGATTATATGAAAGGTAAAGCTAAACTTGACAAGAACCAGCAAGAAACTCAATAGATATTCTTTTCCACCAATTAAATCACTTGGTGGCTATCTATGGCCGCTTTTGTGCAAAGCCCGCATAGATACCCATTATATATTCCACCTCCACACATCAATACTTAGTACTATTGTGTTTCGATTTAAAGGGTAAATAAGCACAAGAGACATAACATCTTAGTCACCAAGGTTGGTGGCGCATTGACAATGTAAAAAGTCCTTTATATTTCATACAGCGCGTCTAGGCGTTAATGATCTCTTAACATCAGGCAGCCTAGACAAAAAAAAATTACAATAAAAAAGACCTGTGTTAATAAATATAAATATAATACCTAACTCTCAAGCATTAGCATCTTAATACTCTTTAGGTTTATCTTAAGACGCCTCATTAGTTAAATGTAGCTCAATGGTATATAGGGTGCAGTGCTAGCAATATAAAAGCCTCAGGTTTGATCGTAACCCGTCGACAACGTCGTACCCACTATTTATACTAGTTTTTACGCTTAATTGAAAATTACAGATTAAAACCGACAAGCAATTTATATACTTAATTAAATGTTTATATCATTAAACACTTAGAGGCTAAACGTGTTAGGCATAATACGAAGAATCGAAACTTATAAATTGACTTCTTTTTATCTATGACAAGCCAATCACAGCCATCTATGCTCAATAAAGGCAGCTAATTACAATACTGTCGACACTCTCATATCTTCATTACCTTAAGTTGACTGATGACTGTACTTTGATGTGCCGTTGGAATTGGTCCGGATTGTCCTTAGAACAGGGATTAAAATGAAAATGGTATAATTGCATCAATAAACTCGTAAAAACATTGCATTCTCAGTACCATCCTCCGAAGTTCGAGATTCACGCGCTTTAAGTTAACTACCATTACGATTTTATTTTAATTGAAAAAATTGGTTATTCGAATTGGGCCACCTGAGGGTAAGTGATGAAAACTGCCCATAAATATTAGCACTGTAATAAATATTACCATACCTTACATCGTCAATTCACCAGCCTTATGAACTATACCACGTATTACATCTTGGCGGTAGAATATCTTATGAGTGGGTGGTGCCTACTCAGACGAGCTTACGCAAAGCCCTACCACCAAGTAAGGGGAGAAAGTTGTATGTAATAAATGTCCAGCTGTCAGGTAATGTCATCCTCTTAAGAACATTTTTGGAGCTGTCACCATACTGCTCTAATGCGGGTTGATGTATCAATATGTAACAGAATTTCGATAACATAATATGCAGGCCACCAAATTTGATGGGCTTGCCGTTTAGCTTAACCTATATAATAATATATATATATAAAATTTTCATAAGTGCCCACATAAAATCAGAAAACTCGTTTCGATTTTTAAATTAAGCAAAAATACGGAAAGGCCTGTCATCATTTTTGAACTCACATACTAAGAGAAAGAGACATCATTATAAATATATTTATACAAAATATCGTTTTGATGTGTTCGTTGTCAGGATTGCTTTCGATAGGAACGCGATTCTTTTATGAACTAAAAACTTCTTCCCAACTTCGATACCATTTCTTTATATTGATCTGAGGTATTGCTTATAGGAAGGGCGCATTGTATAGACTAATGCGCTATGCCATTTACTCTACACCGCAATGATTCGTGGGAAAAGCTTACTGTGTTAGAATAATATTACGCTATTTCTTGGAAGTATTGATATAAATCAATATGAAAGTTGATTATATTTATTTTCTTTAAGGACCTTTAGAGTATAAAGCTAGTCTATTTATATAATATACAATAAGAAAAATATTATTAAACCATTTACAGAAGTTACCGCAAAACAGTAGTACTTGGTATTGTTGTGTTCCGGTTGGAAGGGTGAGTGAGCCAGTGTAATTACAAGCACAAGAGACATAGCATTTTAGTTCCCAAGGTTGGTGGCGCATTGGTGATGTAAGCGATGGTTAACATTTCTTACAATGCCAATGTCTATGGGCGTTGGTGACCACTTACCATCAGTTGGTCCGTAATAATAAACAAAATAATAATAATAATACAACACATAATTCCTTACAATATTTCCTTCCATACAATTTATTTATTTGAATTATAATAGCACTAGCATAGCTCATTTAAACTCCCGTTGCATTTGTGGATTGGTTCGTTAAATATACATCCTACCCACTATTTGCTCGTCCGCCTTCCTATTCTATGAAAAAAAAAGTCAATTTCTTAATTTTTTTCGTATATATTTTTATTATTTACAAATTGTTTATCATTATCAATCACCTCTCTGGTAAAGCAATGCATATGCAATAATATATTTATTAGGAAAAAGACGTATTAAAGGAAGAACCGTTTTTTTTATTTACAAAGTTTACTCGTATTCACCCGCGACTTCGCTCCCATGACAGGGGGAGAGGGGCAGGTATTAGGTAGAAAAAAGTAGCCTATGCCTATGTTTGAAACTCAAACTTGCTTTAAACCACATTTTATCAAAATCGGTTCAGCGGTTTAGCCTTGAAAGCATAATAAACAGACTGTATTCTCATTTACAATATTAGTATATATTACGATAACGATTGATCGAAAATTTCTTAAAAAATACATTATAGAAATTTTCAAATAGTTTGCTATAAGATATAATAACGAAGACTAATAAGCTGAAAATGCAAAGACATAGCTGCAGATGGACTATATGTATTGACTGCGAGAGTATCATGTCGCAGAAGTAGGCCGCGTACTTATGGCCTATACAACCTAATCATAAGAGATACTTTGAAATTAAAACACTTTTATCAATACATAGATATTGTTGTGTACCGGAAAGGCGAGTGAACCAATGTCGTTATATTCACAAGACATGACATCTTAGTTCCCAAGGTTGGTAACGCGTTGGTGATGTAAGTAATCGATAATATTTCTTACGGCACCAATGTCTATGGACGGTGGTGATCACTTCATATCAAATGACTCATCTGCCCATCCGCCACATACAATGCAGGTTGTTCCGAACCGGAATAATCTTCTAATTATTTTGTTATCAGATTTTATACTTAAAATTTAACTATCAATTTTCGTTTCAATTTAAAAGACAACACAATATTTACAAACAAGTTTTTTTAGCTATTTTTTGGGAATGAGTTTGAATACTTTCTTCATTCATAATAGAGGAAATCGAATAGAATCGTTCATATTGGTTAGAAGCGCGATTAGTTGACGCGTGTGGGTACATGCGTCGAACTAATCTCTTGTCATCGATATGCGAAATGGCCGGTCGATGTTTTACGCGCTCTCATAAAAAAAAACTGTAATCTGTGTTCTCTGTGTGTTTTATTATCATATATAAGTGTGGACGAATCTACTTGGTTCCTTCAGCAAGTGATAACAAATGAAAGACGTGTAAATAGGAGGACCGAAGACACGTGCTGGACTCAGTCTGCGTACGCTAGTCGGTGCTGTTGAAGGTAAGTACTTCGTCTTAATTCCCTATTTTACATTACATATGTAATATACAAAAAATAATAATACCGAGTGCTAACGTAATACAATATTTCATTGTTAAATGGGGCCTACCTTTTATTATGGACAATGGTTCCGAGTTTATTTCACCACGAAGTTACACCACAACACAATTCCATGCAATATTTCCTTTCAAACAATTTATTTATTTGAATTATAAAGCTACTGCTGAGCTCATTTAAACTCCAGGTGCATTTGTGTGGATTTGTGGGTTGGTTCGTTAAATGAACATCATACCCACTATGTGATATCGTTTCGAAATAAAAAATAACATTATATGCATAATATAGAATACATGTTATTCTTTAATGCCTTTGACTTCCCAATGTAAAGCCAAAAGCGTATCTCCTAAATATCTAGAACTTCTTATACTATAGAATAATAAACCAGTTCATATAACAGCTAAATATTTTTTTATTAATATAAAGCTATTAACATTAACATCTTAAAACAAGAACATTTATTGAAATACGTCATTCATTTTAAATTGCACAAAATTGACATTGATTTATGAATATTTTATTCATTTATTTCAATAAGAAAGTGCATATATTATCTGTTATTCAATACGTAAACAAAACACTGGTTGTGGATATTTCTTAATACGATAAGTTGCCCTTTTTCGAGCGCCGCTCCTCCAGTCAGGGGTCACAAACATTTATCCGCCATTAATCTATGCGTCGTCATTTATCACACAATTATAATTTATTGTGTACGGATAAGTAATCGGCGATGCTTTCGTTATTACTTTAAATTAATTATCTGTGGTGAGAAAATATCTATTTTTACCCAATTACGGGCACAGTCAAAGAAGTAATGTGCTTACATTGTTTGTACGTCTATTGAGTCGAAATTTAGAACTTGAGTTTCCTACAATTACGATAAATTATTTGTCATTATATTATAAAATATATGACATCATTATAAAATCATTATATTATGATTTTAGTAGATAGTCGCAGTAGATATCATAGCACTATTTATACTTTTTTACAAAAACATATAATTTTTATTAATGTTTCACTTAAATATTCACAATATAATTATTGTATTTAATTAAAGTGACTACGGCTATTTTATGACCATTAAAATAAAATAAAGAAACGTTATATTAACTTAATTGAAAAATTAAAAAAAAAAACATCTCTAGAAAGAAATTTTAAAAATTAATAACGCTTATTTCACTCATAAAAAATTTAAATTCAATTTATTTTTACAGACGGCACGTAAAGACAGATTTGTTTTATGTATTTAAGTTTTTACATTGACATGTAAATTATGTATAATATTGTTGCCATAATCGCACACCCATATCATTATTGCTACATAATAAGAAATCTAGTAAAATCCACTCACATACGGACACAAAAATATATATGGAGTCACTACTATTGAAAAATCCTTAACATAATATTATATAATGTATAACTAATTCCTGCTTAGTAAATAAAGATTTATGAAAAATTATAGTTCACCGCGGAAGCTAAATAGTATGAAATAATGCTCGAAGATGCTTATTTATGGTGAAAATTTAATCACACTACGTGATAGACGACTTGTGACTTCAGGTTAAAGATCAATGAGTAAATGATCAATGGACAGGGAAATATCGCTTCTTAGCGCGTCTTGTGGTGTCTAGCTTCTATAACAATTGATTAACAACGATTACACTATTTATCGACTTACTAAATTGTAATAATATTTAAAAAATATATATTATAATCTATTTTATATATTCTAATTTTAAATTAATTATATTTTTTGTCTTTTAAAATAATTAAAAAAGAAATGAGAGCAAGTTAACAAGTGAAAGGTTGCGCGCATCTGACTTCGTGCACGTCGACTTAATTTTCACGATTCACCGTGAGCACGCAACACGGTAGCTGAACAGTTTCTATCACTATTAACAGGTATGAACATTGCTTTATTATTATGAATTTTTACTTTGTTAAGTTATAATATTTATTTGAACCAATTTTATAGAAAAAAAAACTGTTTTTCTTATGCGTTACTGTTTTCTAAATAATAATATAATTAGTAATAAGAACTTTATCTGAAATAAAAAAATTATAATTATTACATATTTAAATTAAGTAAAAATATGCCTAATAAGTAAGACTATTTTTTAATTTATTAAAGTTTGTCTTATGTTTGTTTCACTTATTCAAGATTTAAAGATACGTCAATCATTAAAGTATAGAAGTGCATTGATTGACTTGTATTAAAGTACAAAGAAAGATTTAATCATCATGATAATGTACGGTATTAAGTTAAATAATATTTAAATTACATTATAATGAAAAATATTCAAAATACTAACAAAGTGTCAAGGGAAATTTCAAGGCACAAGGGAAATAAAATATTAGTTCCCAAGGTTGGTGGCGCATTGGTGATGTAAGCGATGGTTAACATTTCTTACAATGCCAATGTCTAAAGGCGTTGAAGACCACTTACCATCAGGTGGCCCAAATGTTCGTCCACCTTCCTAATCTATAAAAAAAAATATATGATAAATAATATTATGTCCAAATAATGGAATGGATTATGGAATTAAATTAATCGAACAACAGCCTATAGATATCCCACTGTTGGGCTAATATTTCTTCCCCTGAGGAGAAAAAGCATATACCACCACGCTGTTCCAACGCGGATTGATGAATTGTGTCAAATTTTCATTCTAATCATGTAGTTTTCTTTACAAATACTTTTCTTTATAAATACTAATACAGCACAGAAAACTCAAAGGTGCTTGTTTGAGATTGAACCCACAATCATTCGTTAAGGCTCACGTGTTCTAACCACTAGAATTTCGGCTATAAATCTTTAATTAGCAACAAATTCAAGCAAGCAAGGATTCATTTTTTACCTATTAACATTATATCTCCAGCATATTATTTGTATAAATGTATAATATTATCTAAAGCGACGGTCGGCCAGCGTCTCGTCAACTAAGATCTTCTTATCTTTCGTCATTTTTTCCTTGCAAATCAAGCGAAATTGATGACCCACAGTCATCTGATATCACTAACAAGCAGTAGCTGATATGCACGTGAGATTTGCTTGATCACTCCCCAAGGATGTGCCTCGACGGCACCAGAAATATGAATGAAATTAGTTGATACAGTTTTGACGTTTTCTTAATCGTAATACAGTACATTTTGGCGTGTTCTATTTCATTACATTGGACCATTATCAGTACTGTACTGACATTATGAACTATGTTTTCGCATATTTTTGGGTGCGTTTTGCGGTCAGTGGTATTCTGCATGTCATTATATTACGCTTAATTTTAAATGTCGAATTAAAATGATGAATTATATATAATACGTAATAATGCCTATAATATGTAGTATTCCTTGGTATCTATATAGTACAGTACAGGAACAGCCTTTTAATGTCCCACTGCTGGGCAAAGGCCTCCTCTCCCTTTGTAGGCGAAGGTTTGGAGCTTATTCCACCACGTTGCTCCATTACACGTGTGGATGCATGCTGCATGAGTCTAATTTCAATGAAATTAGACACATGCAGGTTTCCTCACGACGTTTTCCTTCACCGTCAAGCACGAGATGAATTATAATCACAAATTAAGTATATAAAAATTCAGCGGTGCTTGGCCGGGCTAGAACCCACGATCATCGGTTAAGATTCACGCATTATAACCACTAGGCCATCTCGACTATTTGGTATCCGTTAATGGTAAAATAACTATGAACTATGGAACCAAGATAGTCCTTTGGTTAGAACAGATGAATTTTAATAGAACACTTCGATTTCAAATCCGGTCAAGTACCATTGTCATGCGTTTAATTTGTTTTTATAATTCTCATGTGAACAAAAACATTGCAATGGAACCTACATCAAAAATCTTACAAATGCGTATCCACCAATCCTCATTACAGTAGTGTGGTGGAATACAGATAATTTACAGAATTTGTAAAATATTATTCATTCATATACGTATATATTATTTTAATAATCACTACTAAAGAAATTTACCAAAATTTACTCGCAAATATGGTAATCATTTAATATTCATCATTGTATTTCAGGCTTAGTATTAAATACACTCATATCATTAGAAAACCAGTGCCCTTGGTTGGGATGTATGGAACCTATCCATTGGGCCATCTCAACTGTATCCGTGAGGTTATCTGTGCCCTCGTGTAGTTGCGTTGTGACGTTATTGTTGTCGCTAAAATTCGAATGCATCGAGTAGAGGATAAAACTTTCTAGAACTTAGGAAAATATCTGCAAGACTTCATGCTTACTTTCTAACTCTTTGAGAACAAGTAACTTTTATAGGTTATTTAAAAATAATGATATTTTTACTAAGTAGTAGGGACTTGAACAGGTTCGTCTGAGTAGTTATCTCCCAATCATTTCATATTCTATCTCCAAATAACAGTACTTAATATTATTGTGTTCCACTTTGAGGTGGGTGAGCCAGTGAAGCGACAGACACAAGAATGCAAATACATCTTAGTTCCCAATGTTTGTGTCGCATTGGCGATTTAAACGATGGTTAATATTTCTTGCAGTGCCAACTTCTCGCATTGCCAATGCCATGGTTGGTGGTCACCACAATCAGGTGGTTCATTTACCAGTCAGCCGATCTGTAAAAAAATAAAATATCACACTATATATATCTAAGAAACACAATAAAGCTATCGCTAAGCAGCGATCTCTTCAGACAATTGTAAGAATGGTGCGTAATAAATAAATAAATAAATTCATTATAATTTTATCATATATACACTTATTATTGATACATTTATAATAGTTAGTTATTATTTTTAAATAGATATTATAATGTATGAACAACAGACATATGACGCACGTACGTTTGTTGATATTTTAATGATTTTTGTTGTTAATTGATTCGAGTTTGTTAGAGAATTTTTTGTCTTTGTTTAAGTGTACTGTGTTTTTGTGCCTTAATTAAAATCAAGAAAAGAATAATTAATTTAATCTCGAAATTAGTGAAAATGTGATAAATTTAAATCGCACTGGACCAGCAGCATCCCGATTCGGACAAATTGTTTTAAACGCAGTGCGGTTCGTAAAAAGCAAATCATCTGGCAATTACTCGATTAATTGTTTAATTAATTGCACCCACTGTGTCGACATTATGTCCGCTTGAACGAGTTTCGTTCGAATGACAGTGATTTCAACTGCTACAGTTATAATGGTTTAAATTATAAGCAATTGCTGTTTTATATCAGGTATTTTAATAGCTAGTTGGTCAAAGAACGGAAGACAACGAATATGATGCCGTAATTTTTTAATATTTTTCCTTGAATCTTCGAAAAAAATGTTTTTAAATATTGCAGTTATATATTAGAATTGATCGACTTTCCCGATTAAATTTACAATTTAGTAGATTATATAAGAATATTATATCCTAAAATCATTAATATTACTTTGTAGGAAAGGTAATAACAATTCTGATATTAGAACTATTAATTATATCTTATATAGCAATTGCAATAGTAAAATAGTCAATTAGCAATAAGTTTTATTATTGAAAATCAAAGTAACAATTTTCATCGATACAGAAGTATAGTTGCCAAAAAATGGTTCATATAATATTATATACAATATGTAGTTACTATATTAGATGGACGGGTAGATGAGCCACCCGATGGTAAGTCATCACTGCCCATAGCAATTGGCGCCGTGAGCACTATTAACCATTTCTTACATCACTGGGTCATTGAGACCCTGGCCCTTCGGGCCAAAATTTAAAGACAGGGCAAGATAACGTGCCGGTGAGGAACAGCCCGGGTAGAGGGGGCAACCTCGAGACCCGCGCCCGTACTGGCTAGGCCAGTTAGGAAGGACCAGCTCTCTCTCATCAATGCGCCAACTTTGGGAATTTAGATGTTGTGTCTCACTCACCCTTCAAACCGAAACGCCGCAACACTAAATATTGCTTAGTGGTAAAAAATCTGACCAGTGGTATCTTCCCAGACGAGCACAAAACCCTACCACTTAAATATACAGCACATAATATTACACCATATATTATATTATAATATATATAAATACCATATATTATATATAATTCCAGTAAATCACGTTTTATTTTATAATATTAATGAAACAAAATAATTGTTTATTTATTTATTAAGGATCTCCAACAAAGTATAGACACTTACGAGTACATTACATCGTGGAATAATGTTTTGAAATATGTGTGCTCCTTCAATTAAAGGAGACCACAGCAAGCACATAAATAATGATTAAGCAGAAATAGAAAAATATATAAAATAAATGTTACATAGTGGTACTCAATAAAATAAAACATAGGAACTATAAAAAGGTAAAAAATAGTCAATGTAAGACAAAAATGTGCAAATGTGAGTTAAGTATAATATAAAAATAGTTATAAAATTTAAAATTAAAATAACGAATAATAATAAAACTTAAAAACAAAGAAACTATGTATTGAGAAACAATTTTTTGAGATATGTTAAGTTTGTGTTTCAGGCAGTAATAGCTTACTGTTGCACTGCCTTTGGAGTTAAAGTATGGGTTTATGGATATATATGAAGCAAAACATCGACATCGACACATGCAATATTTCTCACAATATTTTTCCTCTTCAAGCGAGAGATGAATTATAAACACAAATTAGGATGGCAACGATTGTTGTCTGGAATCAAATTTACGATCTTCGATGAATATCAACGTGTTCTATAGACTGGGCTACCACACACTTATATTCAATGATAATTGTTGGTTATTTCTTAATTATTATAATTTTGCAAGGGTAGAATTATATGTCGTTTAAAAACTACAAAACAAAACGTTAGTTTTTTTTGGCGAGTAACCTTATCAGGCGTACAACTCATCAAATTTTTTTCACAATGGGATCAATTGCTTAGGAAAGTATATTGGACTAATATGCACACATTAATTTTTATCAATATAGAAAAAAAATACAAGAGGATTTTTATTATTTGCTAATTCCCAATCGCCTGATAAAGGTGCTGTGTCTATATTCTAGCACTGTGTTTATATACTAAATAGATTTATTTATATATTAAGGACCATCAGTAGTCAGAGAGCATAAAATGCGTGACTCTTCAAGAGGGCCACAACATGTATTTTTAAGGTACAACATCACATAAAACATATTATAACATAGACAATAATTTTTTAATACTAAAATTTGCTAGCTACATTTCTATGAAAATGCATTAAAAAAAAATTAATAACATTGGAAATAAAGCAATAACATTTTATAATTAACGATTGCCCTAATTTCATTAATCATATAACAAAATAATTTAAACCAAAAAAATAGTAATTAATTAAAAAAATATTAAAAATAACCTTAAAAACATTATTTTATTAATTTCTTAATATAACATGTTAACAATATATATATATAATTAACTATCAATATAATTAATACTCATTAACTTTCGTTAATATTATATTAAAACTAATAATTTAAGAATATGAAAGATCCTTAAAGTAATTTTTCGTACGAAATCCCACACCATTGGAGTCAATAAAGAAATGGGGTTAATTTTTTTACATTTTTCGCTTAATTTCTCCAAATGTCAATGTTTAAGTTCGCAATATTTCTTCGAAATGAAGCAGTATTGATGATTGACAGCGACGTTAACGTCAGCTCATAATTGTTATAATAAATACGAGAACGAACATACGATCGCTCAAACTCATCTATTATCATTAAGTACAATGCACCCAAGTTCAACGTAAAAAATAAAGATTAATCAAATCAAGCAATTTCGCAACTGAAGATAAAGCGCAAATTGCCGTGCAAAGATTTGGCAGGATCGATAGTTGTAAATGCGCATGAGCGGAACTGACTTTCTTGAGCTATAAAAGTTTATGGGAATCAAACCCGCCGCCCAGCGGGCTTGAGCTTGTTTTGTTGTACAAAAAACTGGAGCATACAGCGCTCATGAAAATTTATTGTTTCTCAAGAAACTCTCTGTCGGCGTTTGCGATTTACGAAATTTTTGCTCGCAATTTGTCGGGTCCCGATTCATGGATATAAAAGGGCAACGCATTTACTGTAACGGTAGTTTAAGTGTTATATTAAAAATATATTTTAAAATAAATGAAGAATACAATCTTATAAATATGAGTTATACAATTTTTTAACACATTGTAATAATTGAAAATAATTACTTATACGGAGAAAAATCACATTTTGGTTTTAGATTTATATCAATAATGTTAAACTTAGGGGTGAAAATTAATTATTTAAAAAAAATAGAAACTGTATCTTGATAATGAACAACGATGCCACACGGTGGTCAAATTTTGATGGTGGCTGATGAGGTTGTAAGGAAAACCAATCCTTATGTCATAGGCATACGAATTGCCAATGTCTAAATAGAAAGATATAAAACCATTTTTTACTAATATAAATGTTGTGACAATGTTGGTGCCTGTTGAAATTGACACAACATTAAATATACCACCCATCTTTAAGGCTAGTCAGATACCACATATGTGCATATTTAATCTCAATAGAAATCATTTACAAGATGTTAATGATTCCTAACAAATAAATTACTATTAGCTATCAATCTTCATGCTTGTAAACGACAACAGATAAGAAATATCTGATGTTAATGATTGCCTACATAATTGTCCATATTTAGGTATAACAAGTTGTATCTGCTATTTCATTTGCACATATAATGAAAATAATATCCATTGAATATCTCTCTTCGAGATTTTATAAAATTGAATGCTTATTTAAAAAAAAATGTAATATATTACAATACGTAAACACATAAGCAAATTATTATTAAACCTATCTATTCTGGTTTTCTCATTTTTATAATATTATATGCACAATAATACGCAAAGCTTAAAGATATAATACAGTCCAAAAAGTATAGTAACAGCCTGTTGATGTTTCCCTTTTGGGCTTAGGCTTCCTCTCCATTTGCAGAGATGGTTTGGAGCTTATACCACCACGCCGGAAACAAATATAGCAGTTTCGACCAACCCATGCAGGTATTGTCACGAAATTTTCCTCACGAAATAAATTATAAACACAAATCAAGCTCATGAAAATTCACTTGTGCTTACCTGTGTCTGACATCTCATATTAAAAACTTTCACGTAAAAAAACTCGCAATTTCGTCCAAATTTGGAAATTTATATAAAACATTGGTGGCCCTTACTGAAGAAGCAACAGAAAATAATTATAGCAATTATTTTTAATGAATATTTTAAATAAAACACTTTATACGTTTTTAAATTTAATTCTTTATGTTTGTAAGGTAATTTGAGCGTTGTTTAAGTAAATAAACTTATATAATGGTTTGTTTCGGCTTTTAATGTGTTTATAATGCATTAACGAATAATGTAGATGTAAATTTGCTTAAATGAATTGTTTTATCTCAATTATATTTTAAGCTAAGCGCATTTAAATATATTTATGGAGGTATTGTCTTGTTTTTGCATTCTCATTATCATTTTAAATGACACGTTTATTTATATTTTAATTGCAAATAACTTTATATTATTAATTGTTACATTAATTTTGGCTTGATAGATATTTTGGCGCGTCTTTTGTATGACCGTCTCGTTAGCCGTGTCGGCAAACGGCATGACGATTTATTGCTGTCCAGCCGCTCTCTACTTCCATATATGTGCGTTGTATAGAGTTAGTATAAAAACAAATTATGTTCCAATAACCTTAAGAAAAATCGTATTGGAATATCATAACCACTAAAGTGTCCCCAAAGAAATTGTTCAATATATCAAAAAAATAAAATTAAGTGAAACACGAAAACTCGATCGTACATCGCGAGCCTTATTCGGTACAGCGGCCCGCATAAATGACGCGAAATTGTTTCCGCAAGCCCGTGACAAAAAAGATGTGTCACAGTAATAAATCATTCGAGTCGGGTTACTCGATTAAACGAATCGATTGCCGATTCACGATTACACAGATGGAGAGAGAAAAATGTCACTCGACGATGAACGTTTTGGCGACTTTTGAAAGCAACGGTTTTTTGTTTCATATTATGAAACGCTACCCGCTATGTTCTAGATGTAATGATAACATTGGAGATGAATTCAGATGTTTATCTTAAAATTTAATTATAAATACCACAAATAACGCGTTCTTTTTTCAATTTCGTCAGTCAATCTTTAAGCGATATTTTTTTACATCTGTAATTATAAACAATTATTTTTTTTTATTTATCAAGCTTGTAATTATTTCAACGGTACGATTACAGTCAAAGTTATTTCCCGTTTAAATTTCCCGTTGACCAGCAACACGATTAAAAGTGCTTTTATTTTTGTTAGTCTATAATTCTTCACAAAAGTTAACTTAGCGTGTAATCTAGGGCAAGATCAATCAATCAATTGGAGCGTCCTTATACAGAAATATAATTCACAGATATAGATATCACACTTACCGAAATAAACCTGTATCTTTGTCAAAAGAAATATTTGTTTTTTATTAATTAAGAATTGTTTTGACCGGAAAAGACCATATTATGACCCGATCCCGATTTTATATAGAATCGGTGTTTAGCTGTAGAATATAGACGGCCCGTAATCCACCCACTGGGCGAAGACCTCATATTAAGTAATAGATGTTTTAGAGCTTATTCCACCATTGCGGGTTGTAAATACACATTTGGCGAAATTTCATCCGACACATGCACTTTTCATAACGTTGTTTTCCTTCGCCTCTGAAGAGAGAGAGAGAGAGAGAGAGAGAATTAATAAATATATAACTACGTGATGGCCGTCATCTCATAAATTAAATTCTAAATACCAATTATTTGTCTTGTAATTGTATTGTCTTTCGGCTCTTTGCGCTCATTGTTGATATTTTTTAGGGTCAAATACTGGTGGTAGAGCTTTGTGCAGGCTCGTCTAGGTAGGTACCACCCACTCATCAGATATTCTACCGCAAAACAGCAGTACTTATTATTGTTGTGTTCCGGTTTGAAGGGTGAGTGAGCCAGTGTAATTAGAGGCACAAGGGACATAAAATCTTAGTTCCCAAGGTTGGTGGCGCATTGGCTATGTAAGCGATGGTTGACATTTCTTACAATGCCAATGTCTAAGGGCGTTTGGTGACCACTTACCATCAGGTGGCCCATATGCTCGTCCGTCTTCCTATTTTATAAAAAAAAAAAAATTATAAAAAAAAAATTCAAATGCATCGTTTATATATATATAACGTTTCTGGTCCTAAAGAACAGAAAAATTGTGGTATTCGAGAAGTTTATTAAAACCAAGTATTGCGTTTCTTAATTTAATCTCATTCCGTGTCATGACTGTAAATTGAATGTATGCATTGTAAATAGAAAAATATATGCGTACAATGTTTATTATATAATTGTGTGTATGTTTAATGTAGATTGATTTTCAACTAACGAAGCGAAACAATATGAAGGCAAATAAAATTTGATAAAAATAAAATACATATAGATTCGAATAAAAAAATACCAAATCAGTTTTATATCGTCTTTGTTAAGGTACTCTTTTTTGCCCATTTTATTTTATTTAATAAAAACCTGAATAAAAAAAATTAATTTGAAAATGATTGAATTGTAAATATTTAAGTCATATTTCACAACTTATTTCATAACGTTGAACAAAATGAAGCTTACACGATTCACAGTGTAGCTAATAATATTATAATTTCGTCAATTTATCAACACGATGTACACACATCTTCGAATATATAAAACGAAAACGTAACAAAATTTACTTGACATAAAGACGATGTTATTCGAAATCTTGAACAGCAACCTATGTCCCACTGTACATCAAGTAATCAATTACAGAACCATTACTAGAATACAATGGGATGAAAAAAATATCACGTTTTATAAATGATGATCAATTGATATAATTATTTCGATGACAGCTCAATGCGCTTATTATCACATATTATTAATAGGCATTGCGATCGACTTGAGAATTAAATTTAATTTGACAAGCTTTGTTTTTAATATTTAAAAGCACTTGTTAGTCTCTTCGAGTAAAAATATATTGAAATTAAATTAATAAATGGAAAACGTATCTTATTAATATAATAAACGAGTATTATAAATTGGTACGTGGATTATTATGAAGTGTAACAAATATTTTTAAGAAAAACAAAAAAATAACGGTATTTTTATCGAGCGAAGGGAACTCATATTCTACCTTATAAATTTGCCACTAGACATAAAAATCAATTAGTAAAAAACAGTGTTTTTTTATATAATTATATTATATATTAGATATAAATATTCAAAAACCTGTAATTCATCATTCAGAGACAATAGCTGATAACGAAAAAACATATTACACAACTTACCATACCAAAGTATCAAAAATATAAAAGTACAGTTACAACAAATTCCATTAATATACGTTCGACCAACAAAAAAGTAGTAATTCGATTGAACAAGTGAAGACGAGGTATCATTCCAACATATATGGCTGCAACCGAAAATGTCAACTCGTAAATAATCGCGATGATAAAATAAAAAGATCAGCTCAATAATTAACCTGGCCAATGCACCCATGAACTGTCTTCATTCTCGAAATATCTTGGCGCGGGGAAAATACACAACAAAATTGAGCCATAAATTTTCCACTTAATTTTAAATTGCCGAATCGCTGGGCATTTGCATTACACAGTTGTAATCTGGTTTAAACAAATTCTGTTGTTGACCGTTTCGTGTCTGTTTTTATACGAACAATCAGTATAGCTTAAAAGTTAATCCAAAAAGAAATAATATTATATCATTTTCTTATTATGAAATATTGGGTATTAAAGTTATTAAAATATTTTTTTTTAATAATTCACGGCTTAAATATTGAGTCATTCGAGATATATTACATAATTTTATTATTTATGTGTACAAAAATCTAAATTATTAAACTCGACTAAATAGAATAAAATACAACAACAACGTAAAATATAATTAAAAATATAATTAAAAAAAATAAGAAACTTGAAATTATAATTTAAAAGAAATATTGAAAACAAAAAATGCTTATTGACATAAAAATAATTTATCTCAAAAAAATCGTAAGATACGTCGTAATAGTGTAACAAGAAAACTTTATTTTTTACATTAACTTAAGCGCATCTATGATAAATTGCTATGTTCATTATATGCCGCGGATACAGCTAAACAATTTTGTTTCCTATGTCAATCACACGACTCATTCCGCTTGTGCAATTCGAAATATTACTCATACTCGGGACATTTCCATACATTTGTTTCAGACGCAGGACGTTGCCGTTTGCACCGCGCGAATATTCGCTGCAGCGAATTTCCCGCTGCCAGGCCAAACAGCAATCTGCTGTTTTTTTTTTAAAACTCTAATTTACTTTTTGGACTAGACTATACTATGGAATTATTTACATATTGTGTTTTTGATTTATATCAAATTAGTTTATTTTAAAATAGCTTAATAGCATAATGATTTTATTATTAGCTTGTGGCTTTTCATCAGATTTGTTGAAGATGCTCGAATGAAAAATACCTTGTATAATAACAAAAAAACGTCAAATCAAATTAAACGACAACTAATAAAACTGATTACAAATATAATTCATCCGCGTATCGTCCATCTCAAAAGTGACCTAGAATGCTGATTTATAAGCAATTCACACCAATCTGACGTGGAACTATCAGTAAAACATCAATTAAAGACGGGGCGTGCGGGCGCCGGTTCGTGACTGCTGTTCGAATGTTTAATAGCTCGAAATCGTGGGAATAGCAGCATAGTGCTACTACTGTGACTTGTAAATGAATTCGCGGATTTACTGTGATACAGGCTAAAGATATTGTAGCTGAATTTCTTTTGAATCCTCACGGAAAGGCCAGATTCAAATTAAATAAATCTTCTTAGAATTTATTTTTGTTATACTTTTTTTTAATTGAAAAATACGTTTCGTTTTAACAAATGCTAATTTCGCAAGCTATATTGGGTCTTGTCCGGATACTCTCATTTCTGATTGTATCCTTCAAATATATTCCTAACATAGCTAACCATAGCATGCTGATTGACCTTGAATTCGTGGACTAGTCCCGCATTTAGTGTCCACGTTTCAGTACCATAGATCGGACAAGTAGATCAAGTAGATTTTGAGAATATCAAGTTTAAACAAACTTATCAACTATATGAGTGGAGTATATAGCCGAGATGGCCTAATGGTTAAAACGCGTAAATCTTAACCGATGATCGTGGGTTCAAACCCGGGCAAGCACCACTGAATTATTAACCCGCATTGGAGCAGCGTGGTGGAATAAGCTTCAAGCTTTCTCCTCAAAAGGGAGCGGAGTCAGCCCAGCAGTGGGACATTTACATTTACTTTATATATGAGTGAAGATTGTTTTTGTCAAAATAAATAAACAATGAATATTTTGAAATTACATAAATCGACCGTCGAAAAAGGTTTATATAATTTCGTAAATACCTCTTATATCGAGAACCAGTCGCATCATCATGGCATCTTGTTTCTTAATAAAAAACCGCATGTGACAAGAACTTGTACATCTGTCGCTGTACAAAGATTTTATTTATCGTATAAATTATTTTATTTCATGTTACTTGTCGATAAACAGAATTTAGTCATACTATCCATGTACATGTTATAAAATGAAGCAAGACACGTTATGAGGAGGGTACTGCTTGTGCTTCACTTAACTCACGCATTATATTATATATTGACTACTAACAAAGTTATTATTACAGTGATTATTATTATCAGCCTGTGTCACATTGTTGGACAAAGGTTTATTTTCTTTCCTGAACTCTTTCCGGTCGTGTCGGATTGCCGTCCCATCGGCTTATGAGAGTTAAGGAATGAAGGGTGCACCTGTATGCGAATACACTTGTGCACTGTAGTATGTCATGCGCAGTTGGCTAATCTCTCTTGAGATTAGGCACCATGGCGGAAATCGGTTAGGAGGATATCATTCTTCTCTTTCTAGGACTCCCTATTTTCGATATTATAATCAATCCATATGGAAGAAGTTCAGATAATCTCGCCACATTCGTCGAGGCCCCCAGCGATATCATAACTCTTATGTACATAATTATTATATAAAATAAATATATAATCTATTATTAGATATATATAATCTATTATGATTAGTCTTAATTTTAAAGCTAATATTAATAAATAGAATTAAACTTAGCGTAATTTTGAACATTAGGATTCCTTCTGGAATACTGGAAGAACAAAATCAAAAATCCCGTTGAAAACGGTCATGAAATGTCAGAAAGTGATATGCGACACTGACCATAATTAATATAACAGTTTAAGAAAACACGCATCAATATAATATATCATCATAAGTTAGTTTTACAAAATAAAAACTAATGCTGATTTATTTAGATCGTTCTTGAATAGTAATTGAATTACTATATGATAACGATATTGTATAATTTCGTTTAACGTTGTGCTGTGCGTATTTATTCTTATTTTCCTATTATGACTGTGACTTCTGTAAGTTATTCCTTATTTTAAAATAAGTACATTTTTGTTTACGTGCTTATATAATTTAATAAAAAGAAAGAAGTATGCCAGTCTTGCCAGTTTTTTTTATTAATAATTCCTTAAAAACGGGCCATGCCAGTAGTATATTAAAAAATATATTTTAGTGTAATTGTTTACTCGTAATATAGTTATTCTGTAAATGATTACATAATAAATGCATATTGCTATAAAATTAAACTATTAAAGGTAGCGAAGAGGCATTAAATGAAATTGATTTCAAGTTTCATAGTAAGTGTGGTCGTGTCATGACGTGTGGACGTTTGATAGCATCACTTCACGATTTATGGTTTCAACGATATTGAATATTTCAAATATTATGCTTATCTCACGCTTCAAGCAGTCCGTGGAGAGTTAGACAAAACCAAGACCATTATATAAGTACAAACTTTAATGATGATTATTTCAACTTTAGACGTTTTATATTGTTCGTGATTTATTATATTATTCATTCATAAATATTTATTAAGTACAGTAATAGCTCGTAAATATATTACAACCGTTTAAAGGTTTTTTTTAATGTTGTGATAAATTTTGAGTTTCATTCACCGTGCCGCTTCACCGTGGATGGCTGGATATCTCATACATTTTTTATTTAAAATACACACTTAAATATTATAAGCGTAACTACAATTATTGGTAGGTTGAGACCGCCATTGCACGCCAGCCCGTTGAAGTAAAGGTTGCAGGTTCAAACCTGGCTTCGGTTTTCGGCAGTAAAAGAAAACATCGAGAAGAAATCTCTGTTGGATGAATATCTGTGACAAATGTCGTAAGCCTCCATTAAAATAGCGTGGTGGATTAAGCTCTTTCTCAAAATGAGAAGAGGAATTAACCCAGCAGTAGAGTAAACAGTTAGGCTTTGTGACTTTGCGATTAGGTAAACTTTATTTTTACCTAAGTATTTTTGTAATTCTCTTAATTTCTTTATCAAGTTTTACACGAAACGTAAGAAGTACTCTATTTTTGATTTTTAAATCATTAATACAATTCAACTTATTTATTTAGAAAAAAATGTTAAGAAACGAGATACTCAGACGAACTTTTGAATCGCTGTATATTCATACTTACGCATTACGCATACAATTGAAATTTCTATAATAAGCATTAAGATAAGCTACCTATTGAAATTTTTATTATTATTTTCATCGCCGAAAAGTATGAAGTTAGCTTTATTTGTACGTAAATAATTGCGAATGCATACTTTAAGAAGAATATTTCACTAAATCTTATACAAATATCACTAAATTTCAACTTGGTGGTACGATCTGGGTAACTACCACTCAGCTAATATTCCTTAGTTGGCGACACATTGATTGTTATTAAGTCTTCTTATAATTGCAGTATCGGAATCTATGGGTAAAGGATACTTAACATTAGGGCGTTTATTTGATCTAAAAAAAATCGCCTTAGTCTCCATGGGTAGTAGCGCCTTAACGGTGCTAAGATAAGTGGATATATCTCCTCATCCGACTGCCTTCCAAATTTAAATTAAAAAAATATAAGCAATTGTATTCGATATTATTACGTTATTATTGTTTTTTTTTTTATACACGTTTAAGTTCAATATTTTAAAACGTTACAATTATAAAATCGTTACGTGCAATTTGTAATCGAGCCGGTTCGATTCCCGGATGAAGAATCTTAGCGTGCCTGCAGGCAATTTGAATGTCCCCGCAAAATTGATTGCCGATCGTCTAATAGAGGTCCTGGGAACTTGGAATTAAGTAATTTCCAAACTTGTTTATATATCCACATGTGTGCTAAGAATTTACGGCCTAACTTATAAGTGTTGCTTAACTGCTATAAATAATTTTAACACTTAACTCTCTTTCTGTCATTATTTATTTGACATTCGAAACAAAAAGACTTGGCCTTGTTTAGATAATCACCATATCTTAAGTATTTTTTTTTATAGAATAGGAAGGCGGACGAGCATACGGGCCACCTGATGGTAAGTGGTCACCAAACGCCCTTAGACATTGGCATTGTAAGAAATGTCAACTATCGCTTACATAGCCAATGCGCCACCAACCTTGAGAACTAGGATTTTCGGTCCCTTGTGCCTGTAATTACACTGGCTCACTCACCCTTCAAACCGAAATACAACAATAACAAGTAGTGCTGTTTTGCGGTAGAATATCTGATGAGTAGGTGGTACCTATCCAGACGAGCTTGCACAAAGCCCTACCACCAGTAAATTAATATAAATTAATATTCATTAAGACCCTTTAATTAATGAAAGTACAACGTAACAGCCTGTAAATGTCCTAATGCTGGGTTAAGGCCTCATCTTCTTGTTGTGGAGATAGAAGCTTATTCCACTAAACTGCAATGCGGCTTGGTGAATACAAATATGGCAAAATATTATCACACGACAAATGCAGGCTTCCTCACGATATTTTTCTTTACTAGCACGAGATAAATTATCAGAACTTGAAAATCCAGCCGCGGTTTTCTAGGATAGAACACGCAAGTAGTTATGAAAATTGTATTCTAGCCATTAAACCATCTCGGCTATTTAATTAATTAAACATTACATTCGGTAGTCTTACCTTATCAAGCAATAATACTAAAACACTTGCTTCGAATTCCATCAAAAACAAATGATTCCAATAAATGAAATGTTATATTATGAGAATAAAACGTCATATGAATGTTGAAATAAAAATTGACAGGCGTGTCGGGTTCAGTTAATGTCGTAAACAAAGAAACGGTTAAAAGAAATCCGGGGGTTTATGCCGAGTTGTGTTAATAAAGATAATATTATAAGGTTTATGTAGAATTTTACGTTTATGATGAATATCACGGTGTTTAAATACTACTTAAATTTCTCATTTAAGGCGAAGTGTTCACGATACATTTGTTGATAGCTTTAACGTTGTAAGTTGACATGTAACGTTACATTACTATATGATATTAAAATACAAGACAATGTATTAAATAAATTTATTTATCTTTATTTTACTATTACTTTTATTTCTTTTTTATATCTTTTATTTTAATATTTATTTATTTATGATTCGCCAGTGGTAATCACATCAACAAACACACAGTATATTTGTCACAATAAATTTGAATTCAGTTCTATTCTATATATTAAGTATAACTTAAGTTAATTATATAATTCTGTTTTCATTTTAATGTTTATTTATTTTACTTTACATCTAGTGCTTCTATACTATTTTTTTTTTTTTTTATAGAATAGGAAGGCGGACGAGCATATGGGCCACCTGATGGTAAGTGGTCACCAACGCTCTTAGACATTGGCATTGTAAGAAATGTCAACCATCGCTTACATATTCAATGCGCCACCAACCTTGGGAACTAAGATTTTATGTCCCTTGTGCCTGTA
Organism: Nymphalis io; assembly: GCF_905147045.1. Classification (NCBI taxonomy): domain Eukaryota; kingdom Metazoa; phylum Arthropoda; class Insecta; order Lepidoptera; family Nymphalidae; genus Nymphalis; species Nymphalis io. Next base: position 1,110,902 of record NC_065903.1, read on the forward strand.
ATTACACTGGCTCACTCACCCTTCAAACCGGAACACAACAATATCAAGTATTGCTGTTTTGCGGTAGAATATCTGATGAGTGGGTGGTACCTACCCAGACGAGCTTGCACAAAGCCCTACCACCAGTAGATTTTGGTTGTAATGTGTGCTGGTACAAATATTTTTTCTTTATTCCTTACTATATATATACAACTATCTATTACGTCATCAAGGCTAAATCATTAACCTTTATTAAATTTGCTATAGAGATCCTGGTACCCGAATAAAAATTGGCATCTGATACCGGTTTTTACCAGAAATATATGACGTCGTCAATTATTACATTTATTTGATTTTAAATATCATTAACAAAATGAATATGCGTTACTCAATACATGATTATATAAATGATAACAAAACGTAAGTGTATTTGTTGGAAAAATAATTTAATTAATTGACAATTCAAAAGTTCTTATATATTTAGATTTTGAGTAGCGGATATTAACCGGTGATAATATAAAACACGATCTTACTTCGCCTTAAAAACTTCGTCCCTCACTAAAGAGATCGCATGATGTCTTCGAGTGCCTCGTAAAGTAATTTTTATAATGAAAACATGAAATACGAATAAAACCTTTAATCTCATCATTTTATATATTACACATATTATACGGAGCTACTTATAAATGTTGCTTATTCATTTGTTAAACAATGCTGTGTCTTCTTCTTTCAAATGTCAAGTCAATAAAGACAGAAAGAGCGAAATCAATGTTTAATTAAAAAGCCGCTATATTATTTATGGTTTTTAATTTAAGTAGCTGTTATCTATCTATATATTTTTAAGAAATTTCAAGTAATATCAACATATAAATAAAAAGTATGTAGTATACGCGTCACGAACACATGAAAGAGTAGAGAGTGGCGAAGCGATCATGACGGCGTAAGAATCAACATTTTTAGGCACGGCAATGTTAACGCTGCAATTTTTCAAACTTCAGGCTGTTGAGAATTTTTTAGAAAATCCCTATGAAATCTTATTGGTCCGATCCAGGGCTAGAGACCAGGACCTCACTATCTGCAGCCTTATTATCATGTTACTAGATCAACGAATCAATCACTTTTTATACATGTTATGTGGTTTTTTCGCCAATGATAAAAATTTCGTTCTGAATACAAGAGCTTATTACAATATTTGTGTATCTAGGCTAGGCTCAATCAATCCTTCATATATATATATATAATCCTTCATATATATGTAAAATAATCTAAAAGAAAGGGTGAAGGCCTTAGCTCAGCAGCTTCTTTAGATCATTTTTTTTATAGAATAGGTAAGCGGACGATAGTGGCATATGGGCCACCTGATCGTAAGTAGTCACCAACGGCCATAGACATTGGCATTGTAAGAAATGTTAATTATCGTTTATATCGCCAATGCGCCACAACCTTGGGACCTAAGATGTTATATCCCTTGTTCCTGTGAATACACCCACTTAGGCAAGTGGGTGGTTGAAGCCGGAACACAACAATACCAAGTACTGCGGTTTTTCGGTAAAATATCTGATGAGTGGGTAGTACCTATCCAGGTGAGCTTGCACAAAGCCCTACCACCAGTAATTATAAATCAAACATTATTAAGTTCTCATTTTGTTTTAGTGTTATTATAATTATGTCTAGAAGTCCAGATGAACTAATTGAAAATTCATTCACGTGAGCAACTTGGCGCCGCGGATCGTGGACCGAATTTCGAAAGACGAGCGGCATAAATGGCCTTAGATGTAAATTAGAATTTAGATCGATTCCACTATTACAATTTAGTATAAACATTTCATTATTTGTTAAGAAACCAGGTAGAGTTGTATATTTGTATAACGTTATATCAGGCAAATTGTCTGCGTGTTTGTAATGTACAACCAATAATTTATTTGGGTTGAATTTCGTTTAGTATTTGCATTTAGTTTGATAGACTATGATATTGACTATAAGTAACTCTTATTTATAACAAAGGTAAAGACGGACAGGTAAATGGACCACCTGGTGCTAAGTCACCATTGCTCGTAGATATCAGCAATGTTAGAAATTTGAACGGTTATCATCGTCAATACCAACCACCAACCTTGAGAACTGAGGTGGTGTGTACTTGATGCCTGTAGTTACATTGGCTCACTCACCCTCCAAAAAAGAACACACACAACAATATAAAAATAGACAAAATAACAAGTAAAGAAAAAAAAATCGCAACGGTCTTGCATAAATGAAAACGGCAAAAATACCTTCCATTTTCGTATTTAATATTCTAAGAGTCATAATGTAATAGACCAAGAATCGATTACCTTAATTCCATTCTATTGCGTAAATATTTAGTGAGAATTGGATTTTAATCGCTGGAACAAATTACACAGGCTTAACAAAACTATTTCGAGTTATATTCAAATAGACCACACCCAAAACGTATATAAGGTATACCATAAACGTATGTGAGAAATTGTCTTAGTATTTAATTATAAAAGAAACTAAATTCCACACCTGGTTTATCAAAGAAGAGTAATATAGATAATGGTAGTATTATAATTAAAAGAAATATATATTTAAAACGAAATATTTTGAATTTGTCGTAAATTATGGAATATTTAAGTGAGTATGACAATCAGACACTAAAATTGCACAGTTTGCGGTACACCTTAAGTACACGATTCAATTACATTTAAAATTATGGTCAGAGTATGATCTAAATGCGTTCGATTGCGCCTTATCAGGGTAACATATTATCGGCTGGAAAAACTGCCGCCAAACTGAGGCAAAATGTTCTGTTCCATTTATGACCAGTTTGTAAACGTGCTAGATCACGTCGGAATTTATCTAAACTTTCTTTTTAATTATTTGGACATAAATTATTAACTGCCAGTTTTTGAAGCTTGTAATTAATTAGACTAAAGCTCAATGATCATTGGTTGATAGAAGCATGACGTGATATATGACCAATAACCGTTCAGTAGACACATTAGTTATTGTGATTGCTCATCATATTAGTTTCTGACGGTACATCAGATTAAATGAATCGTTTGCACGCTTGTTTGCTTTTTTGTTTGCTTGTTAAATTTAAAGCAAAGCGACTACATTGAACTAAGCAAAATAATTTGACAGATGTCATAAGATTGTCGTGTCTTTCTCGAGTATGACAGATTTACTAACATATATAGCCGTTAATGATTAATTGGGACTTCAATACCATTAATAATAAAAAAAATTATTGGAGTATAAATTGATCATTTCATTTATATAGGTACCTGCTTATTTTTTGCGAGGTGTGTAAGAATGTTCTATAATTTGATGGGATTATATTGCTGAAGGCCAGATCTTATTCTGTTATTATTAAAAATAATAACAAAATAAAGCGCCAGAAAGAACAAACTACTCTAGCTACGAGATACATAATATATCAGATATATTCCACACATCCAGATCACCTGCGACCAATAAATCAGTCTAAGCCAAATATAGGCAGGATGCCTACCATTTAAGGCACAACGATCTAAATGTTACGCGTGTAGAATAACGCATGATCCTGACGTAAATTTATAGAGATTTGATCTGTGTCCTGAACCAATAAACAGTTTGAGAAAAAAGAAATATCATCCCTGAATGGTAGGACTAAGTGTATAAAACCGTTGACACGTGTCGCTTTGCTTAGATATTATTGTATCAGAATGTTATGGATAAAGTCTAAGGAGCAATGTTTTTCTTTCGCACCAGTTGACATGCCTTACGATGTCCTTATGTTTCTATTCATTTATTCTTCGTCATGTTTATACGAGGTTTGTGCCCCATGATACAACGTGTTTATAACAAGAATATATTGAATATCTGATAGTATATCATCAGTTTTGTATAAGGTTACGGTGACATCATAAACATGCTTTACAGTAATAGAAAATGTTATTGCTGAGCAGTTGTTGATAGGTTACCCAAATGGATCATGTATTTAAGGTACAACTAATTTATTTACTATCGATATGGCGTTTACTAAATAAAAATATTATAATCAATGAATTTTGACAAATATTTTAAATGTACATATATATATATATATATATATATATATATATATATATATATATATATATATATATATATATATATATATATAATTCATCATGAGGCCTAAGAACCTATTTTACATTGATTCTGTATGTGTGTTCAAAATAAATATTTCATTATATGAAATTTGGAACATAAATTTTCGTAAGCCGTAGGAGAGAACAATCTTATGTATAAAAATGCATGCTTAGGTTGACACTATATATTATGTATTTTTTATTGTTGAACTTCTCGCTAGACGTCGTTGCTCATCATTAATGTCTATACCGCTAACTTCTATACAATTGATATACATTTGAGCATTGATTATATTTCAATTCAAATCGTATCATATTGTTAGCTTTAAAAAACGTTGCAAACTTTCATTCTTAATTAAATCTGTAAAAACTTTTAAAATATCACACAAATCTTTAACGAAATGTAAAACATCCTTCTAAAATTTTTCCAAAATATGAGTAAACTTAAAAAGCCGACATGGCCCAGTGGTAAGAACGCGTGAATCTTAACCGATGATCGTAGGTTCAAACCCGGGCAAGTACCACTGAATATTCATATGCTTAATTTGTGTTTATAATTCATCTCGTGCTTGACGGTGAAGAAAAACATCGTGAGGAAACCGCATGTGTCTAATTTCATTGAAATTCTGCCACTTGTGTATTCTACCAACCCGCATTGGAGCAGCGTGGTGGAATAAGCTCCAAGCCTTCTCCTCAAAATGGAGAGGAGGCCTTAGCCCAGCAGTGGGACATTAACAGGATTTTACTGTTACTGTACTGTTGAGTAAACTTAAATTAATTCGTCATATTATAATAACAAAAAAATTTTCGCGGTAGTTGAGATTACAAGGTTATTTTAATTTGTGAGGATTATATACAATAATAATGTCAATATGAGTCTTCAGTATATTTCATCTTGAGGATTAAAATTTGCAAAATATTCCATAGACAGCTTAATTATAATGAGAAAATATGTAGGTATCGAAAATGATGCCCGAACCTTGAATCTTCGGTGTGAAATTTTAAAATCGATTTACTTCAATTCAAAAGTTTCTGTAATATGATTTCTGTCAAAATGACAAATAAAATGTAATATTAAGTACACGATTATTGTATATTATATTGCAACTTTAAAGAAAGGTTCGTATCGATACTAATTATCGCTGTCAATGAAAATATGTCTTAAGGAGGAGATAACTATATTTGAAATATTCTGTTTAGGAATCTAAAATCATCTTTAGTTGTTATAAGAAACGTTTATTTTTAAACTCATGTAATTAATTAAACATATATGATTTAAATTAATGGTTATGAAATTTGAGCTTAATAATACTAATTTAAACAGACAAAAAATTTTGATCAAATTTTAGTTCCTTGTTTCTGACAAGAAAAGTTTTCTCTTATTTCATCTGTAATAATGCAAGTGCTTTAATTATGTTTTTGTTTTTTTTTTTGATTCTAGATTCGATATTCGAATCTTGAATATTTACTATAATTATCTGTGAGATGAGAAAAATTACCAACTTGTGTGATTTAATTGATTAAATTTTTTTTAGTCAAAAATGTATATTTTTATTTAAATTATTTTAAAAAATATTATTTATTATTTTGATATTAGTTACATATTATAGTTAAAGATATTTCCGCTATATATTATTAATTTTTATTAATGTAAATATGAATAACAAATCCAGTATATCCCTTAACAAAACATTCAGCCTCAGAGTTATAAGGAAATTGAAATCATGTACATATCGGTGCAGAAATGAACTCGAACTTTTAAAATTTCCATTAAAATCGATACATCGATATTACTTATGTAAGTTAAAAGACGATACATGCCATTAGTGTCAGCATTTAAATGAAGGAAACAATACATAATTAAGAATAAATAATGAACATCTAAAAATAAATGACAGCTGTGACGGCACTGGTAAGAAATTCTTCGTAAAGTGTATTTCGAGACATACTCGAATCTACTAATATTATGAATGCGAAATTTAGTCTGTCTGTATGTTACGCATTCACGTCTATACCTCTGAAGTGTTTTCATCAAATTTGGTATGAAGCAAGTTTGAACCCCAAGGACTTTTTTGCTTAATACTTTTACCTTAATTTTTTTTATATTCATTAATTATATTCTTCCAACCGCTACGAAATCGTTTAAATCGATAAAAATAATGATTTACAATTTTAGGTTTGTTTAAATATTAAAAATATATATATGACATATTTGTGACAGCTTTAAATTTCGAAACACTATTAACAGTTTCGAAGTCTGTTAGAATGCTACTAAAAACTTACACGTGAAAGTAGATCGACCGGAAACCCCCAAGAGTTACATACGACAAGGATTCGAACATAATTTTCTCGTAGATGTCAAAAACGGCGCATGCGCAGACTAACAATGAGCGGGTAAATATTCTCTGAATCAACACCTGATGATGAGATAAAAGTGAATAATATAATAGCACGTGATATCGCGGTAACCTAAAGAACACATCAGATTAACATGACAACATACATACATGGATTTCGAAATTGCTTTATGTATTATCCCATATGACGTCACACACACAAAACAATCAACTTCACATTGCTTTTTTTTAAATCGAAAGCTATTATTATTAAGCCTTATTATATTGATAATTATGTTCTCTTGACAGATATCGCTCTTTGCAATTATAGCCAACGGCCAATAGCCAACTATAGTAATAAGATTTGAATCTAGGTCCTCGCAAATACGCAGCCTATAGTTTTTTAACATCTCAAACACAAACCGACGTGATCTATCCACGTTATATAATCTAGTTATATAAATTTTATATAGCGCTAATTATTTTAACATAAATTCAACAGTTTCGACATAGTTATAAGTTATTTTATTTAAACTGATAATGAACAAATATTAATAATTGAAAACACTTGTCACAGCTCAATTTTAAGCATACTTAAGTATACTTGCATGATATCTCTTGAAAAATGTATTATTGCTTTCGGATTTTAACGTATGATAACATTTTTGTAACTATATACGAATGAAAGTCAGGTGATAGCTAGTATATAATAAAAAGAAGGAAGTTAACAAGTGAAGGACTAAATCATAGGCGTATCTGCTAACCGCGACTATAAATGTCCTTTATGATTTGTAACGCTCCCGCTAGCGTACGTGTTCAAGTATTACGGGTGAGGTCACTGTGAATTATTACTGTACTTCTTGTTCTTATAATTAATCAACAAAATTGAATGCATTTTTTACAGTTTAGAATATGTTATTCTATATAAATTAAGTATTTGAAATTTTAAACGCTCTTTGAATGTCGATTATTTTACGTAATGATTGAATGTTGAATTTTTTTTTTCAAAGTATTCCATGATAATGCCAAGGATCAAGATGAATTTTAAAATTCAATGATTTACCGTTCAGATTTGAATCCAGGACAGAAGAACGGGAAATATTATTATAAAGTCACTAGTTCAATACTCTATAAAAACGGATACATTGTATCTTTGATATGTAAGATAAAAAATTCCAATAACAATATCAACGCATACTCAATAAATATATATTTTATGAAATGATACCATACGGACAAACTTAAAAAATTAACAAACCTTTTTACCTAAAGATCACGAGAACTATATGTCAATAATAATACTCAAAAGGATAAAAACAAAACAAAAAAAATTGCAACCAAAAAGTTTTGATTGTAATACTCGCTGGAAATAAAAACATGTAGGCACATCAAACTACTAAACTCTGAACTGATAGAAAAATACACCAAAGGCACGAATAACACCTCTGTGGAGATTACAAGGCGAAATATATATTAGAAAAATAATATCAATGACCATTGCTCGCCATTCGCTCCTCTCATAACCATGTTCTCACCGAACTACATATCGTGTAAGGCCCATGACCCGCTCCGCTCATGAACATATCCTCAGCGCCCTATGTCATCGGATGTCTCCGTGGGTCGCGTACGTGCACCCATAGGCCTTTCTACAGGTGTACTGTTTCAACCTACGTGATCAATATTGCCTTTGTTTTGTAAACAATAGACCACTATTGCATATCTCAAACGTATCATTGTTTTGTTAAATTGTAAACAATCTGTTTTTATATTGATTCAAACGGTGAACTTAGGAGCTTTTTTTAACTTAAGTTTTAAGTTTAACTTTTAAAATTCATATCGTTCTTATCGCAACTTAAAATATACTTTTTGCTTTTGAAATGCAAGTTCGATCTAGGCCGTTTTGGGGACCATGTGTACTAATATTATAAATGCGAAGATAACTTTCTTTATCTATCTGTTATGCTCTCACAGCAAAACTACTAAACTGATTTTGATAAAATTTGTTATAAAGGCAGCTTGAACTCTATGAAAATACAAGTGTTACTTTTATATACCTACCGCCTGACTCCCTAAAAATACGCGGGCGAAGCCACTTGCGAAAACTATTTTTTATATACGGGAATTAGATGCAGTTTCGTACAAAATTTATTAATAAAAAATAATCATATATTGACAGTTGCAACTGGTCGCTTTAAATACTAATTTCAGAATAAAAAAAACTTATAACGAAAGCAACGTTTTCGTATAAGGCGTACGACTCATATACGGACTCCTTACAATAAATTTCCGATTCGCGACCGTAACTTATTTAAGAGGTGTTCTTATTTTAAAGCTCACGATTTTTGGGTGCGCGGGCGCATTGTGAAACATGGCGGATCGCGCGCATAAATTTGAACAATTTTTTTTCTGCTTTAAAATTTTTAAATTCGGAATCGTTTTACTCGAAATAAAAAAAATTGTGAAAGTTTGGTTATTTTATTTAAGATATTTGTGTTTGATATATATATATATATATATATATATATATATATATCAAACACAAATATATATATATATATATATATATATATATATATATATATATATATATATATTGTCACGCTACCGTAATGTATATATGTTTAACTATTCTCTCTCTAATCTAAATCTATGGTATATTAAGCGACCGGAATGAGGACGAGGCGAGGGGAATGTTAGTATAAGTGCCGCTAGGAATTTCTCAACAAAAAATCTAATAATATTTTATTGACCTGACCCGGTCTTCAAACCCAGCACCTCAAGTATATCTGTAGCGCACTATTATGCTAACGAAGCAATCAATATCATATATGTATTTAAAAAAAGCTTAAGTCAAAATAATCAATAAAATCGTTGTAAGCAACAAAAAATATATTTTAAAATTCGAATGACTACATAAAAAACTTTTTACAACACTCGAAAAACAAAACACGATAAAAAAATTCAATAAACTAAAAACAATCATAAACCGATATAATGTCACTCAGTCATTACCTAGATAATCGACTTCGTGTGTGGTCTGAACAAAAACCTATGTTGGCCGATGTTAATTATATACGGTTGACACATCCTTGCAATGAGGGTCTACTAGCGAAGTGTTACTTCGGCTTAAATTAAGCCTCAATACACACTTAACACATTTCTCATAGATTAAATATGGTTTTTACATTTAGTTATTTTTTACTTGAATAAAGTAAACTTTCAAACTTAGAAACCTTTTTTTATATATATAATAGGCATATTTAAACTTTAATTAATATTTAAAATTGTTTAATTGTATATATTTTGTTTTTATATACAATTATCTGCTATAGAATTTTGAGTTTATTGCATGCAGACATACAGACAGATGATATTATTAGTCCTTATAGCACTATTAAAAACAGAATGCTTAGTTTTCGTATAACTTAGTTCCATATCTCGCAAATTAATACTTATTCACCTATAATAATAATAATATCCTGGGACATTTTTCACACACGGCCATCTGATCCCAAATTAAGCTTGTGCTATGGAAACCAGACAGCACATATACTATATATACTACTTTTCTTTTGTAAATACATACTTATATAGATAACTACACCCAGACTCACGACAAACAGACATGTTAATGCACCCAAATGTCTGTCCTGATTGGGAATCGAACACACAACCTTCGGCGTGAAAGGCAAGTATCTACCAACCACGCCAACCGGCTCGTCAAACCTATCCGCAGTAGAGATTCTTGATAGACGAAGCTTTTAATCGAGCGAAACTATTGTACGATTATATAAGCAATAAATCATCTAACATTATTAAGTTGAAAGTTACATTTTAATTTGTCCACTTGTTATATTGTCTATTTTAATGATGAAGCGAAACAAAAATAACTTTCTATTTTAAATAATAATATGCTACAAACAAACTACACGAGAGAGTATCTATAGAATTTTATATACAAAATATATTGTAGGAGCGCTCACAGGCGATCGACGTAAAGATCAGTGCTTTGCTGAATATTTCATTCAGTGCCGGAGTAAGGATTTAATCTTTTTGCTTGCCTTTAATTTGTCTTCTATTTGCCGACTTTGTTCACTGTGCTTTAAGATAGTCGCCCATCCATTGATATGTTTTAGTGAATTCATTTGTTTTTTTCCGTTTTTAACAATTAAATATATTTTATACGGTAACAGGACAGCCGGTTGGCGTGGTTGGTAGATACTTGCCTTTCACTCCGAAGGTTGTGGGTTCGATTCCCACCTAGCACAGACATTTGTGTGCATGAACATGTCTGTTTGTCCTGAATCTGAGTGTAATTATCTATATAAGTAAGTATTAACAAAGGAAAAGTAGTATATGTAGTATATCAGTTGTCTGGTTTTAATAGTACAAGCTATGCTTAGTTTGGGATCGTGAGATGGTCGTGTGTGAATAATGTTCCGAGATATTTATTATTATTATTATTGTTATATTTTGGGTTATATATGCTTAATTTGTGTTTATTATTTATCTCGTATACTTTACGGTGACGGTTACGACATCGTAAGCAAACTTAACAGAATTGGAATGGCTAGGTGAAATAGCGCATAATCTTTTCGTTAAGAGGAAAGTAACCAATTGCCGTTTGGTCATTAGCTGTTTTTACCTTTTCAATTTGATTCCTATAACAATCGCCTACTCAATCCGATACTTTGTTTATTGTGATAACAGAACAACTTTTGAACATATTAAGCTATTAAATATATAATCAATTAACAAAATGAGTAAACATGACATATTAAAAATGTTTATAAAAGTTAACAGTCATTAAAATGTAAAGAAGTCATTGTAGTAAGCAATACGAGTGGATGGTATACTTCTGAAGATGGACGGGTATGTAACTTTTTGCCTTCATCATTTGATCGCGGCGTCTTTTGCTAGGTCATTAATTAGGGATATGTCTCGTCAATAAGTCTAACTGCTCAATGTAAAAAGTCGCATTCAATTATAAATAAAAGGCAATTCTTTTAATCTATATTAGGCAAAAGTAGAGATATAAATATGTATAAATACCAAAATTGGAAATCTTAATTTGCAGTTATATACAAGACAACATTTTTAAGCCAAAATTCAAAGTATTTTAGAGACGAAATATTATACAAGTTTCAAGGTTTTGTTTAAATATATATATTAAAGTAAAAGCATATATGGTAATTTTCTCCAGATTTTTCTGATCGTTTAAGGAGCAAATCGGTAATGTTTGTATTAATATATCCTTTACAAAAGATCACTCAGAATCAATTAAGTTATAACAAAATCGATGTCATTATATTTTAAGCAATTTCTGGGAAAGTTATCGTTTTTTTTTTGTATTAAATATATAACACAACATTTTACAAGTTAAGTTGAACAAGAGAAAAATATGACTAATAATATAACAAAAACAAAACAAAAAAACGCCTCTCAAATTTATAATTGCAAGAAAATTGTGCACTATTATATAATAATGATCATTCGAAATTCAAATACAAATTGGGAGCTAATTAGCGTATCTAATTTACTATGACAGACACACATAACGGTCACTATAAAAATACCAAGAAACTATATATAGTATGGAATTCTTACAAGACGGATTCCTATCGAAGAATTTCTGGTTCGGATTGATTAATCATTTGACTCAAATGTTTGTATTTTAACCTGTGCGATGTAATTACTAAATACTTAAACGAATCGACATCATTTACACCTTTTTGTATATATATTAGAAACTGCTTAATGCGAAAACCAGCTAGTTATGACCCGCGGTTTTAGCTGTGTTATATTTTACTTAATGTCATAGACAGGTACTTCAGTTTCATTTATGTATTAGGTTCTTACATATGAAATTGGCGTTTTGTACGGGAGAAATATAAAGTCAATTTTTTTTTGGAAAATATATTTAATTAGTCAAAGTATGCACCGTTGTTATCTATGCACTTTTGCCATCTCATAGGTAGTTCATTGATCCTTTTACTAAAAAAACCATGGGGGTAAAAATCAATAAACTGTTTGAAGGCGGTTTGGAATACCGCATCGAAGTTACTTCGAGCTGTTTCTGCAGCACTTGTGTCACGGTAGAACTCATTCTCGTAAATATACCGATATTTCATGTTTTCCATTGTGCGGTAATAAGCGACGCCAAAAAAAAAATAATGAGGAAAAAACAAACGAATGACTGTTTTCAAAACTCAAATATACCAGCTAAATGAATTTATAAATTTGAATTTGGAATAAGCTCCAAACCTTCTCCTCACAAAGGGAGAGGAGGCCTTAGCCCAGCAGTGGGACATTAACAGGCTGTTACTGTACTTTACTTAATTTGGAATTCTTAACCAAGGAGGAGATATTTCAGATCAAAGTGGTCAGTACGACAAAACGCTAAGTTCATATGTAAGGACCTAATATAAATAAAGAAAAAACAACACAGACAATACAAAAAGTTGAATTTTAATAACTTATGTATAGAATTAAAGATTTATGATCACCTAGTAAAGCAAAAGCAAGCAGACAATGAGTAAACTATAATTCGCAGTATATAGCAGCCGTAAGATCCTGGCTGATAATCTTAAATATATGTATCTCCTTGATTTTTTCCGCCAGCAACTTTCTAACACTAGTCAACTAATAACAAGGTGCGGCGTTTTTTCACGCCACAACAACTGTGCCTGCTGTACAAAACACAGGTATGGTCTTGCGTGGAATATTGCTCGCACCTTTGGGATGGCTCCGCTAAGTACCTACTGGAGGCCTTGGACCAGTTGCAGCGACGTGCCGTACGCATTATTGGCGACGTAAAGGTCACAAACACCCTTGAACCTTTACAATTGCGTCGTGAGATAGCAGCACTGAGCGCTTTCTATCGACTGTATCACGGCGAGTGCTCTGAGGAATTTTTCTCTCTAATTCCTGCTTCCCCCTTCCTACTTAAGTCCACGCGAGCTGGTTCTCGATGTCACCGCCTAACTGTGACATCAATTCTATCGCGAACAAAGAAATTTGGCAACTCCTTTCTTTGTCGCACTTCCAAAAAATGGAATTCCTTACCAGCTCACGTGTTCCTCTCCTCTTACAACCCGGGTTCCTTCAAACGAGGCGTGAAGAGGCATCTTGCGGGCCGGCAAGGCGAAGGCGGTTAGTGCAGAACGTTTTTCCCATCTGTACTGGCCGTCGTCGCGTTTGGACTCTACTACCACTTACCATCAGGTGGAGTAGAGCCATTTGCCCTCTCGGCGAATATAAAAAAAAATAAGGAGCGGAAAACAAGTTAAATAAATGTTGACTATATTTTATTTTGGGTTTTCCGATTGAATTGACTATTGAAAGAAATAATTTTTCATATGATATAATAATAATAATAATAATAATAATAATATCCTGGGACATTTTTCACACACGGCCATCTGATCCCAAATTAAGCTTGTACAAAGCTTGTGCTATGGAAACCAGACAACTGATATACTACATATACTACTTTTTTTTTGTAAATACATACTTATATAGATAATTACAACCAGACTCAGGACAAACATTCATGTTCATGCACACAAATGTCTGTCCTGGGTGGGAATCGAACCCACAACCTTCGGCGTGAAAGGCAAGCGTTCTACCAACCACGCCAACCGGCTCGTCAATATGATATTTTATATAAAATCAAAAAAGGATTTAGAAATAAATTTTAATTGATTCAAAGTCGACTCTTGAGTTAGAATGAAGTCTTCAGTGCGAAAGTCATTTGAACTTTAAAATAATATATCACTCTAATGAAGATGTGAAACAAGCGGATTTTAAGGATTACAATATTATATTAGTGAATATTATTTACTAATATAATATTGTAATCCTTAAAATATCTATATGTAATCATAATGAAATCAAATTTAAGACTATTATCTTTATTCTAACAAAAGTGTAATTACAGGCACAAAGGGCATAACATCTTAGTTTCCAAGGTTGGTGGCGCATTGGCGATGTAAGGGATGGTTAACATTTCTTACAATGCCTATGTCTATGGGCGTTGGTGACCACTTACCATCATATGGCCCATATGCTCGTCCTACCTATGCTATAAAAAGACTAATCAAGTATTTACGTGAAAATATATAAAAATACAAGAATAAACGATCATATATCGTTTGAAAACTGCATAAAAATATTTTAAGAAACATTTTCTTAAGTCAGTATGTCAATATATTAGCCCGCTAGCTTAATGGTCACACGTTGAAGTTCAAATCTAATTAAGTCCGAGTGCACAACTAACTCCATATACGGCGCTGGTGTCCGAATGAGTTGCGAAACAATTGGTGCTGTGACTGAGTTACAGTTATCACCACCCGAGTTTCATCCTTCCATCAGCGGTCAATCTTTCCAAGTTATAATACCCTTATAAGTAAATTTGTGGTTGCTTCAATAAAAAATGAATTCAAATTGATTGATATTAAAATCAACGGCCTATTGTATTTTATTTATTTATTGTTTAAGTATAAAAATATAGAAAGCATCATATCATCATCATAGCGTAATAGTTTTTCTTGATCATGACGTAAAAATTATTACATATTAAATTTGAAGAGCCGGTTGGTGTGATTGGTAGATACTTGCCTTTCACGCCGAAGGTTGTGGGTTCGATTCCCACCCAGGATAGACATTTGTGTGCATAAACATGTCTGTTTGTCCTTAGTCTGGATGTAATTATCTATATAAGTATGTATTTACAAAAAGAAAAGTAGTATATGTAGTATATCTGTTGTCTGGTTTCTATAGTTTAGACTATAAATGCTCTGCTTAATTTGGAATCAAATGGCCCTGTGTGAACAGTGGCCCAGTACATTATTATTATTATTATAAAATATAGTTTTTATTTATTATTTTGTTTGTTTTTATTCATATACTGTGAAATTATTAAAATTAATTTTTTACCTTTTCGTTTCGTGTGAAATGCTTGATTTTGTTTATAATTATAACTTTCTACAAAATCCGTTTCTACTTCTTTCACGATGAAAAGATTTTGCGTAAACGATTGTGCGTTATTGTCGTATGAGATTAGGCACGAGGAACTATTGTCTATTTCAATTTTCTGTAAATTATCTTCTAAATATTTTATCGTTTGAGTTATTTTATAAGCTTTTATCGCTTTCCTTAAACCCAAATAAAGAAATACGCATGAGATAATATATACCTTTGTATATTAATTGCTTAATTTGTCTATATTTGTTCACTTTAAAACAATTTATACAATTGACAAGTAATTGGTGTATTGATTGAGATAAAGCAACATTAATGATAAATATTTGTGTCTTATTTATTATGTATTTATTTTCTACAGTATACATATTTTCTTATTTCGTCTTTCTTAATTATATATACAAGTACATCATCTCGTCATCACCTCACATGTATTTAGCTCACGATTAACATAACATTACACCTATTGATTGATTGATTGAACATTAATGATAAATATTTGTGTCTTATTTATTATGTATTTATTTTCTACAGTATACATATTTTCTTATTTCGTCTTTCTTAATTATATATACAAGTACATCATCTCGTCATCACCTCACATGTATTTAGCTCACGATTAACATAACATTACACCACACACATTGCGTGCAGACACATCAACGCTATTAATTATCACCCTGCTTATCACGATCATCTGACGCATACCCGCTTCTGTTCACATGATTATATCTTATACCATCCAATATGATTTGTCTGTACGTCCATTGAATCTTTTAATAATTGTTGATGGTGTGGTAATGTTCATTGTTCAGAAATTAGCTGATAGCTCGTATCCTAGCAAGTAATGACGTTGAAAATTTTATCAATATTTTATATGTAATGATATATACATTGGGAAAGTACGGATAGTATTAAAATATGAGTTTGAAGATTATTCTCTTTCATTCATATTATAAATATTTTTAGAAAATAATATCATCTTTGAAATTTGTAATTTTTTCGACTTAAATACATCATTGATTTTATGTGCGGAGAAAAGCTATACCTTAAAATATTAAAATGTTTAATATTCATAAACAATAAACACCTAGGCCCATATGGTTGCAGGTGTAACACACCTGCAACCATATGGGTGTTGCAGATATTCATGGGCGGTGGTAGTCATTTTCCATCAGATTCTTCCATCGGGTCCTGTTAGTTTGCCCCCTCTTACATAAAAAAAACAATACACACATACACTTTAATAATTATCTTTAATTAAACGAAGCCATAGGACACTGTATAATTCGCTTCTACACATCAGATAACATTTAAACGCAATCCCTGACAGAATTTATATACATTGTTCAGTATGATCCATAGCTTTCCATGTCCCTGCCAGACTTATGAACGTCTCGAACCGCCCACTTAGCCTAAATTTGTCTTTAATATCAAGGATTCACTTATTGGACGTGTCTTAAAAAAAGATATGATTCGATTATGCGCATTTTGATGAGGCAAAATGGTTAATGAGTCTCAATTTACATTTTAAATGTTGGGAGTAAAAAGTTGTTATATATCCTGTAAAATTACTTGCAGCAAGTCGAACGGGAAATAGTCTTTGCTTTTTTAAGAAAGGGCGGTCCGTTTGTAGATAATTACTTGGCTATTTTCAATACTTCTAAGGAAGTACTCTGAATCAGATCATAAAAAAAATGCCATGTATCCTTGAAAAAAGATATTTATTTGGTCTCAATCGCGTAGCTATATATGGCATATAGTATAGTTGGCGAAGAAGAGATATTTAAAAAAAAAACAGAACTCATAAAAGGAATTCAATTCAACTAAAATAAGCAAATGAATGAAAGATATAGCTTGATTTTAAAATCGCATAATATTGATTGAAGTCACGGAATATTTTACAACTACAATTGCAAATAAGTGAATTGCGTTTAATTTACTTTATTACAAAAGTAATCGAAAACATCTGCAGTCGTACGTAGTTGACGTATTTAAGACACGCACAATTTGCTTTGTCTAAACATACAAAAATACGACTTAATGAAAACATAAAACATGCTTATTTACATAAAGCACTGTTATATAAATATATATTTGTTAACTTTCCTTTGTTGCTTAGAATCAAATGAAACTGGCTGTGAATATAATTATTATTCATATATATTAATCGATAATAAGCTTGTCGTCGTAAAAAATAAACCAAATGTGAAATCGATAATCCCTTTTTTTCGAATTGAGCTTTATACTTCATTTATTAAATCAATGCGATAAAAAATTCATACGCAAAGGGTCATTTTCGAAATATCGTGATGGACGATATACGAATAGCGCCTACGCATACAGTCAGCTGCAAAAACTTAGTTATATAACTTATAAAAATATTGTCTTTTCATTTAAGTATTCATATTATTTGAACAGATGTTTTTTTAGTGAAAAATTGTACTCGAATGTACTGCTAAGTAATAAGTGATATGCCCCGTACATTGAACTCAAAATCAATTAATACGCAAAAAACTTTCGCCCAGAAATTCATTTATCATCGCATTTTTATTCAGGGATCATTTTTTTCAAAAGCCACCTTGTCATGCCAACGACGAATATCGAAATTGATCGCACCCACCTTTTTAGTAATACGGTTGCATCCAGTTAAATGTATATATATAATAAGATTGTAATTAATTATTTTCAATCTTTTTTTTTCGTTCAAGTTGACAATGACTGTGTTTTTATCATATGAAACATGATATAGTCCACATATATGAAACTATAGTGAAGCTACTCGTAAGCAAAACCATAGAATTAATAAATAAATCCTTTTGTGTTCAGCTTATGATAGTCTATACTCTAATGTATGTTTGTCTGATCTGATGCCTTCCTGAACGATTTTGGTAAAGGCAACCATACTCAAGTGTGAAGTCAACTGCGCAGGAGAAATATTACCGCATATGTGTGTACACAAACACAGGTACACTCTATTCCATCACTCTAATAATCCGATAGAAGGTCAATCTGACACAACCGGAGAGAGTTTGGACACAAAACTAACGGCTGTAGGCACGAGAGTGTAAGCATTAGTAATTTCCTAGCTTCGAGTTCTTCGAGTTCTACTGAGAATTTATCATTAACGTTTTTTGCCCCCCTTAGATTTGAACCTTCTCGCTACAAAACTTTATGAGCTAGCCTTTATATAATCAGTGCAGTTTTGTATCTTTAAAATATTCTCTGAATTACTAATAACAACTATCGAGAACCAACAAAGAAGTTACCAAAAGTTAATGAAAATGTAAAAAAAACATATTTTCGAAGTCGTTAAAGACATGTGAATTAAAACATTTTACACATTAAATTTAAACATGATCAGTATTTTAAATATATCCGAAAATAACTCGAATAAACGTTATCAGAACGAAACTTAAGACTTGGTCCTTCGAACAATAAAATTCAAATCGAATTCTTATAAAAATATCGGAGCGAAAAATCAGCGCGTCTTTGTAATACAAGTCACATCGTATATTTTATTTTTAAGTTAAAAAATTCGAAGGTATTTTTTCGTTCAATGTAAAATGTGTTATGGAAGTTTGAAAATAGATTTGAAAAAAAAAGATGTTGAACAAATAATATGAGTTGTTAAATTTAATTATAAGACTGCGATTTTTAATCATGTGTTATAATGTTTGGTGATATGATGTTTACTTATTACATTAACTAAATTAGAGATACGACTGGAATTGATAGTTAGTGCTATTTTTATTCAAATAGACTTTTACAAGATATTTTTTCAAGATACTTACAAATCGTGAGACACTACCACCGGTTGTAAATGTGGATTCTACCGAAAGGAACCGGCAAGAAAGTAGGTACTCTTACTTCTTTCATTGTTTAATAATTTAAATACATTAATTATAATAAATAGTATCATAGCTTATACCATCTATACGCTATCAACTATAAAATTACTTTCCTCGTATGCGTTGCAATTGGGTAACACTTGAACTAAATAATAAAATCCTGCTATTTACATCAGTAACAGTGAGAATTGACATTTCGAATGAGGAAGATTCGATGCCACTAGACCATTTCGAACCTCACCTTCTAAACTTTAGCCAAGCTTTCACGATTCCTTATTCGGGTTAAGCAAATATCGTCAAGTTTCGCTTTCAATACAAACGTTTGTTCAGTGCTTGACACGCGCAGAAAATAAACATACGTCAGGTTTCCTTATGTTGGGTTTGTATACAAATGATGTTCAGATTATTAAAAGTTAAAATCCTATTGATGCCTCAGCGGATATAAATATTGTTACCCCCTCCTAGATAAGGAATAAATCTGTTTTGTATAATAAATTATCAAACGTTAGTCAATGGAAATGTTTTATAATTCGGTTAGATACTGCATTGTAGAATTAGCAATTATTAATTATATAAGAAAGTTTATTTAATTACTTCGAAAAGGTTGTATTGAAGATAATCATTAATTCTATTATTCTATGCGTGCTGCATCGTTTATCCGATTTTATTGAAACTTTGTGCAACTATTGTTGGCACGCGTGAATGTTCCTGACTTAGTGCGATCACAATGCAATATTTGACGCGAGAGTCAAATAGTTTTTTTTTCGAACAAAAATTCAATTTAGTACTCAGAACTAATAGTAAAGTAGTTTGTAAAATTTCATGATTTCTATTTTGGTTTAGTTTCCTTCGTGGTTTTCGGGAAGCTGGCTGAGCTGTCAAAATAAATGAGCAAACTAATACATTATATATGAATATAATATAATTTATTAGAATTACAAAAAATCTGTTCACGTTACATTTTTTTAATTTAAAACTATTGTTTATTTTTCCTTAACATCATATTTTTCTTTTTTTTATTTCCGTCAACGATTTTATTTATATTTTTGTTAAACGAGTACGCGTTCTGAATTGGACGTTATTGCAACCAACGAATAAATTAGCAATAAAACGCTCAAGACAAAAAAATAATTCATATTAACTTGACTTGTATTCAATAATCATTTACTGTGCAATATATTGTTTATTGAGAATATATTTTGAAACGAACACCTTCAATATATTCGTCATTGGTATGAACTGATAAACAGAGTTATAAGAAATTTAATTTACTTATAAACAAAGAATTTTATATTTCATTAAAAAATAAATCTTTTTTATAATCTAGATATATTAAACAGTATCCAAGTGACATATAAACACATAGCCCAAACCACTGGAGCTACCACCACGATAATTTGCAAGCGTACAGTATATTAACTAAGAAAAGATTTTTGAAAATTCACCCATTAGACAGTGATTAAGGGGATAACAGTTTATATGAAAATCTTTCATTTTGAAGTAAGATCTATAGACATTGTTATTTAGCTATTCTGCGTTACGACGCGAGCGAAGCCGAGGGTATAGCGCGAATATTATATAAAATATTTTTGATACAGAACGTTTTAAAAACTCACTAGCTTGTCATTATTAATAGTCTATATTTTTCAAAACTGGATTGGTATTCAGTACGATCTCACTTCATTACTCACCCATGTTATCATCCGACTTACAGAGATATACTATTTTGATCTGAATTATTGTATTGTTAAGTAAACACAAACATCGGAACAGAGTCATTACAGCCAAGGCGAAGATTGGTAGATTAAATGTTTCTCGTTAATTGGTAAAAGCCTTTTATCATACAAATTATTTATTTCTCCGTATCTATTTTATACTATGACGATTTTAAATAAAATGTTCATATGAAGAAAGCGTGAATTGCGTGTTCAGGAGAGCAGACCTTTGCCCAGCAGTGTGACAGTTGCAGGCGTATTGCGGTACGTAAGATACCGTATTAGATCACCATAAATTTCGATTTCTAAAATCAGCTTAAAAATATTCACGACCTTGTAAATAAATAAACTAACAATTTAAAACGAAAATTTACCAATGAAAACAAAGAAAAAAATCTATTGTTATTCTTTAATCAAAAAAATATTATTATTAATTCCGTTGTTATATTTTTTTATCACTTTAATACATATTAAAATGAATCCATGAAGTTACAAATTCCACAACTACGCCGATATTAGAACAATGCCTATTTATTATCTTGTTAATGGCTAGGCTAATTAATGAGGTGCGCGTAACTAGCACGACGGCGCTGATTTAGTCGGATAGCCTGTTTTGGTCTAGGTGTAGGACCTACATAAAGACTGGCTCAGATAGTCACATTAAATGTGAAATTTATTAACGAATTCATAGGAATTATTTTACTATAAACTATTATGTTTATTTTTTTAATAATATTACTGGAGGACATTATTTAATTGATATAAATTGATTTTGAAGGACGGTACTTAAATATATACGTTTAAAGTTTTTTTATTTTTATATTAAGCTAATATTTACACAATTAGTTCAAATGAAACCTGTCCACAAAATAATAAACTTCATAATGAACTACTTTAACTAAATATAATATTATTTAATACTTTTTTTAAGCAAATCGCCTAAGCATTATACCAGATGTATTAATCAAATAAACTTATAAAAATGCTTATACAGAAAGAAACATAATGCTCAATAAAAATATATCTATTACTTAAAATGAAGATAAAAAAAAACACATACTCATCCAATTGGGGCTTTGAGCAAACTCACCTGGGTAGGAACCACCCACTTATCACGTATTCTGCCGAAAAATAGCAGTAATTGGTATTGTTGTGTTTCGGTTTGAAGGATGATTAAGCCAGTGTAATTACAGGCACAAGGGACCTAACATCTTAGTTGCCAGGGTTGGTGGCGCATTGGCGATGTAAGCGATGATTAAAAATTTTTACAATGCCAATGTCTATTAGCGACCACCATCATGTGGCCCATTTTCTCGTCAGCCTATCTATTCTATAAAAAATACAAACCTGCAACGCGTCGTTATTTACATGGCGATTCAAAAGTGCTTCTAAGTCTACTTGAATGATGTGTATTTTGGTTTTAATAAACAATATGAGGTTATCTTCGTAAACATTAACCCATTTGAATATTACCATACCATACATTACCATACACCATGAGTTATTTACCAATCACTGGATGGGTATTACGTTAAATACTTTACTAAACAATTTATAGCTAAAACTAAATATGGGAACAAATAAATAAGTAAATTTACTTGGTGTTGCTCTTTGTGCAAGCCCGCCTGAGTAGCTACCACCCGCTTATCAGATAATAACACGCGCTGTAGAATTTTTTTTTTCAATTTTCTATTACAAAAAAAGTCGCCTTATTTATTAGTATAGTTATTAATATTGAAGTGAATTACGACGTACTTAGGAAAAAAACTATACCTCATGCAAATTGCTCACGTGACCGATGTGTAACGTTACCGTTACATACACAAACGTTACACTCCATTATTTTTAGTTATACTTGCGCACCCACAAAACATTTTTTTAAATAATACTAGTCGAGTGTGAAACCGGCTAATATCGCGTGCGCTACAAAGGTCTACAATTAAATAACATTCTTAATATGGACCGGTGGAATACCGTTGTTATTGTACACTATGTCTTAACTAACGCAAGGCTTGTCGCTACTTTGTTTATTATACGTGGAACGTTGAAATTGACGAATTAATTTAACAGTTGAATCAGATTCGGTGCTATAAATTCCAATGAAATTATTTTACTGTAATATTTGTTTTGCATAATTTATTAATAGGTTTTGTTTGAGATATTTTTGAAGCGAAAATTCTTTAAACGTTTCTCTCTGTGTCTTTAAAAGTTACAACGTTTCATAATGAAACTTTTCTGATTCACGTTATACGAGAAAATACAATGGATGAGTTTTCTGTATTCATTTAAGACTATTTTTCTATCTTAAGATGAAGATATATCATATAAATTAAAAATAAACAAATCAAATTAAAAAATAGATTTTTAATTTTTTTATGAAATGAAATAATAAAAGTTTAGAAAAAATCGTTTGCGTGTATACCATTGATCTGATAAGCCTTTTATAAGAATATTCATGATAAAAGTCAAAAAGTCTGTATACGTGCTAGCGTTACAAAGAATCAAAACATTTTTAAATGTCGGAACAAGGAAGATAAGAGCCGTGATTAAAACCGTAATCAATATCGTTTCAAACAGCATTAACGCTTCCAAATAATGTGTTAACATTAAGATAACACTTAAACGACTAAGGGATCGCATTAACATGCTTTACCGTAGTTTTTTTTGCGTTTAATCTGCATTGCAAATCGACCACGCTACTATCAATTGTGTTTATCTTTGATCATTCCCTTATAGGTCTGGAACCATAAAATAACCTTGAACTCTCTGTGATTCCTAAGTAAATGTTTTTTTTTAAAGTTGAAGTGTTTTGTTAAAGATGACACATGCATCTTTTTTATGTTTTCTTCATCTATACTAGACATCTCGAACACAATCATATCATATAAATAAATGTCATAATGATTAACATTAACGTAATATTTTTTTTAATATTGTATACATCCAATACTCTTGAAAACTTAGCCCCTACTGTTAATCGTACATATGTACATAATTTAATATAAATACCGTTTTAAATGATAAATTAAACGATTTAATTCACATATTATTATATTTAAGTACCACACAATCAACTTTCTTCGAAGGTTGCGTCAATGAGCCAAAGGGACCGCTCCCTCAATTGATTTATTGTAAGCATAACTGCGCACACGCATAACGGTTCCCGCAATATGTGTCGAGATAAATACGACATATTTAATCATCTCGGTATACGGTGTTCTAATTTTAAAACATTAATGTTTTGTTTTATTAAATAACTCTGTCATGTATTATGTTGCTTTTGTTAATTAAATAAATTTTAATATATCTTTATTGAGCCGACAAGGCCTAGTGGCTAGAATATGTGACTCCTAGCTGAAGATTGAGCGGAAATATGTTCTAAGCCTTCTGCTCAAAGGAAGAGGACGCCTGAACCCAGCAGTGGGATATAAATAGGCTTATACTTTTAGATTTTTTTATTTGAATGTTAAGTAGCCAGTAATTGGAATACATTTTGTAACTTTATATAAGCTATCAGAAATTGTATTTCTTTATATATAATGTTGGTGCCTAATAAATAAATACTTTATGCTCTTATTGTTATTTTGTGACGTAATCGCTAAGTTTTACTGTGGGTTTTATTAAATAAACTATAAAATATTTTTAAACTTTTGGAGTTTTATTATTACTTTTTACTAAAAAATAATTAATTAAGAGTAGTTGAAATGCAAATAAATCATATACTTATAAGAAAAAAACTTCAATTTATTCAAAATTAACAGAATTTAATACAAATAATAATAGGAATATTCTATCTTAATAAATATGAATAAAAAATAACTAAAAAACCATTTCAATACTGTTTAATACTAAAACAGTAATTAATATTATCATTATATTCTTAAGATAAATCTCTTACAATCTCCTTTATACCGATATCATCCAAAAATGGCAGAAGATGCTCTGAGTAACGGCTATTGACATGCATTGGAAAGTACAAATTGTGGACTTGCTACCGAAACCTGTGTTTTGCATTTTTTCAACGTTAATAGCTTCAACAATTTATTTCTCATTGCATCTGTAATTAAAAAGGCTTAATAACAATTACATTTAATCAAACCTTTTTTTCAGTTTATTTAAGAAGGAAGATAGAGAGAGAGAGAGGTGTATAAGACGTATTATAATTAATTTTTTTAATAACACTGGTTTCTTCACACTTTATATTGAAACAAAATAAAACAAAGTTCAACCTACTCCAAAAATCTGAAACCAGCACAAAAATTAATGAATTAATTTTAAACAATCGTATTCATCTAAATGACTATTGAGATAAATAACTTATAATAAAAGTACAAATTTTAAAAATATATAGTGAATGATAAGAGATGTTGATTTTTGTGCCGCCGTTTTAACAAAACATAACAAAATTATAATGCTTTGTTTAAACACTTACATTGTTTATAGACTAATTGGAAATAAACTTAATTCTGGTACTCATCACCACCCATCCCATACGCATTGGAAATATAAGAAACGGTTAATATTGTCAATTTCATTGTCATTGGAAATATAAGAAGCGCCAATGTGTCAACAACCGCAGCAACACTTTTCCTTTAGTTACACTGGCTCACTCACCCTCCAAACCGGAACACAACAATTAGTATTGCAGTTTCGCTGTAGAATATCTAATAAGTGGGTGGTACCTACCGAGACGGGCTAGCACAAAGACCTAACATCAAGTAGAATTAGAAATAATCGATTGATTAAGTTTTCAAAAGTACAATAAAATGTTACATAATTACTCTTTTTTATTTAAAGATCAAATCAAATCCTCAATGATTTCCTAAAATAACGTATAAATTCGAAAATCGATTTTTAAAAAGAAAAAAAAAAGAACAAAAATGATTTATAGTCGCACTCGTATCAAACCTTCATTTGGTTTCGTTTCAGCTTATTAACATGCGTTTGTAAAAAAAAACGCAATGGTTATCACAACGCCGCTCACGTATGTATTTTTTGACGGAAATCCTATTAAATTTTACGACTGTTTTCCATACATGTCCTGCTCCAATTTTTTCGTGTGCCCGGTATGTTTAATTCTAAAGGATCATACGAATGCAAGATGTGGTATGAAAAAATAAAAATATAATATAAATATTTTAGTTCATTTGTTAAATTGAATTATACAAGATCATTGTCTATGATTATTGACTTAAAAGTTAAAATTATAGTCATTAACAAAGGCAAACTTTTTTTAAAAAAAAACATTATCGATTTAAAAAAATCTAGTTCAATACTTTTGATAGATCTTCTATTAAAGTATATTAATGTAATATAATATATTAAGTGGCTATTTGGAAGTTTACATGATATAATTTTATGGCCTTACTTATGTGATGTCTCTTTCCTTCGAATGTTAAATCAATAATGACAGAAAGAGTGAAATAAGTGTTTAACTAAATAGCTGCTAAACAAAGTTTATAAATAAGACTGTTATTTTTTTACAACTATAATATATTTGATATAGTGTTATAAATATTATGTTTTCAAGCAATATAGTATATCACGTTACCATTACATGAAAATTATTAAAATATGACTTGGTAATGTTAAGATAATCATTTGTTATTTTGAGAATGTAATATATACCTTTTTTTAATCTAATACCTTTAATCGATTATTTGTTTAATTTTTAAACAAAAAAAAATATTTTAATTACAATGAAAAACGACGTATTTCTTTTTCTTTTAATTTTAGCTCATCGTTTTTTCAGTTCCTTGTATTATTAAGCATTGCACTGATATATAAATAAACAACTACTAAATATATTTTTTTTTAATTTTTAAATAAGATTATATATTTTTTATTTTTTAAATAAAGTTTTAAAAGTATAATATAATACATATATGTATAAAAAATTGTCGTATCTAGAGAGTCGTATCTATATCTCGCGGTCGGTTCGAACCACTGCGGAGATCTTGATCCTCGTAAAATTTTATGTGTCTCAGACAAAGTGAATTTTGTTAATTAACTGTTCTGGTCGCTTCAAGGTGTACCTTCTTGTGTAGTGATAGATAATGTTCTCTCTTTTTATCTGTGACTCGAATCTTAATTCTCCCAACAGTCGTGTTAAGGCCATATTTTTAAATGATCCCCAAAATTGGAATTGTCTCACAAAACTTCGTTCGTGGCTATCAATTTGGGAGCAGTATCTTCATATTCAACTTTGTTGTCTACTGGTCTGAATATTTTAATTAACTGTAAAATTACTTCAGGAAATTGGACCTTTTTGACAATCTTAAATAATGATTGGACGAAATAAGTTTTTTTTTTTAAATAAAATTTTAAAGATGTCTTGACGGAGCTATTTTAACGAGTAATTTTAAAGGCCGTTTTGTTTACTTTAGTACAAAATAAAATGCACAAATGGCGTTTTTTTTGTCAACATTTCTTAACGTAAGCTAGATTGAAGTATAATTAATAGTCTTGAATTAACTTTTTATTAAAAAGTAAAAATTTCATAATGTTTTATAATTAATACCAATTTTTGGACGATTTAAATCATTAAATTGTTTGTCCGTCGAAATTGCGATGCCGATTAAAAACAATAATAATATAAGTATTATATGTACTTATTTATTATAATTATTAACCCAGTATATTAAAAAAGTAGCTGTTTCAACTTTAGACAAATAATAAACATTTTAAATGAATGCAATTGAAGAAAAATACTCAAATTTTTGCTCGCGAAAACTAAAATATAATATCAAAACATTGATTTAACAAAACAGTTAAATCGATTAAATTCGATTGTAATTTGAATCAAATTTAAATAAAATTAAATAGTCAGTGTCGCACAACCAAACACGCGATGAGAATGTTAAGAGACCAGAAGCCCAAAAAGTATTTAATTACCGACCATTACTTAACGATCCTGGCAGGTTTGAATTCTTCGCGGTGCGCGATAAATTTGTTATTTACGATGGAGCACTTCGTGAAGATATGCCGATTGTTCAACGGTTGTTTCAATTATGAATCGAATTCGGCTTAATTTAAGAAGAGGCAGTATATTTTGAAAATATTTTTTATTTTTATTATTGAAGATGAATCTGTGGAAAATGGATCAACTGAGAAGTAATACAATTAGTTTTATCCATAGTTATAATACCTATTTTTGACAAATGTAGGTTTTAATATAGTTTATAAACTTTTGTATAACCTCCGAGATGGCCCCGTGGTTAAAACGTGTGAGTTTTAACCTTGATTGCGAATTCAAACTAAGCCAAAAATCACTGAAATTTTCATGTGCTTAATTTGTGTTTATAATTCGTACAAATAGTCGTTCAAACAGTGAGGAAACCTTACCTATTTGAACCTTCACGAGGTACATTTGTCTAATTTCACTGAATTTCTGGCAAACCTGCCTTGAAGTAGCGTGGTGAAAAAAGCTCCATAACTTCATCTCAAAAGGAAAGGAGGTCTCGAACCGAGATGACCCAATATATAATATGAAATATAAGTTACTATATAAGTACTTTTTTTCTTTTGTGACGTAAATGAGTCCCCCGGACAGAAGTCGTCATCGACAAGGAACGAAGGCCTGCGGGATCCTCTTAGCATACTATGATACTCGTAGCTCAGCAGAGCTCTTTACAAGGGGCGACAAGGATCTTATCCCCTCCACCTCGCTAACATATTACATATAAAGTTCCAACAAAATACATCTGTCGTTAAAATAATTAGAACAAGCTAATAAATGCATTTAAGTGTTGAAATAAAGATTAATTTGTTAGTAATGAAATTAACATATAAATCCAACACCTAACTCTATACGGAACCAGTAACATTTAACAACATGTCTTAAAATATCTCCTGTACAAAGACTTATATGGACCAAATTAATTGTGCGCGCGCGCAAT
The DNA here is from genome assembly GCF_905147045.1 of Nymphalis io. NCBI lineage: Eukaryota > Metazoa > Arthropoda > Insecta > Lepidoptera > Nymphalidae > Nymphalis > Nymphalis io. The sequence continues at coordinate 1,139,775 of NC_065903.1, forward strand.
CAATTTACGTAATCTATGATATTTTATGTTTGCACCATTCGCTAATAGGAGTATCGCTCACAATGGCAAAGCAACGACAGGTAAGGTCAAAGGTTATCGCATCGGATGCGCCTACTTTCACCTTACGGGTTGTTTTAATCGCAACCTTTCATTCGTCACATGTTCCAGCAACTTTGAACCTTATGTCTTTTATAATAAAAGTGTATCCAAGTGTAGTTACAATGTGGTAATTGTATTCGTATTTTATGACGTTCCAGTGTAACGATGATTATTTTGTAATAAGATGATAAAGTCAGCATACATTTCCTTGTAAAATGAGAAAACGTATATTTCATCTCAGAACCAAATCGAGTTTCTAGGGATATGTTACAAATGGGCGAAACTCTACCCGTTATCTTATGTCGCGGTGTAGTAAACGTAGCAGTAGTGAAGCGTCAGTGTGTGAATTTGAAACGTTATATATAGAAACATTACTCTCTTGTCCTTGAAATTTTCAATGATTGAATGAAGCAATGAAATATAATTAATTTCTTAATTGTTACGCTATTTCAATAAATATTTATCGTTATTATTTTATTATAAGCAGGCATTGTCTACCAACTAACCGTAGGAAGAGGGGGAAAGGTTTGTAGATATGCAAAAGATAAATTATTATACCGGAAAAAAATTTACTACTACATAAACACAAACATACTTTAATATATATGTGTCATATACGATCACACGATGACACATACTTAAATATATGACGCAAATTGTACACACATCAAGATTTATTTCCATATAACCGACTTTAACAATACTAATTAAATTTAATGACCAGCTTATGGCTTTGACATCTGCATAGCTTTCTGCATATTGTAAAATTTAGGCTTGATTAACAATAGTATACTACACTCTATATAAAAAAAATAATTTTGAATTGCACGTATCAATTTTTATATGTACTCGATCTTAAGCAAATATAAATGATAGGCTTTAACTATAGCCTCAAACCAATTTTTCAAACCACCATATATACAAAAATACAAAAGCGTTCTAAAAATCATAGAGCGCTTAAGATTAAAGTAATTATATTAAATATAACCAAGTCCAATGCGCCTGAATTCTATAGACCACATAAATAACATCAGCAACAATTCTCTTTTAAATAACTCCGTTAATATGCTAAAAATGTTTTAATGATCCAGAAGGAGTTTGATAATAGTAAATCAATGAATCGGTGAATAAATCAAGATCGCTATGCTGACGTTACAATTTAGCAATTTACTTGTCAACTTGATCTAGAACCATTATTAAAGTGTGTTTAAGTAATGAGTTAATGACGGATTTGAAAAAGTAGCCTTAAGTTTTTACCGTTAGTAACTTTGTGCAGGTCTTTTTGCCTAGTTACTAATGATAATGTCCTCCTGACCGATTTCAGCCACGACGGGCAATTTTATGAGAGATCGACCAACTTAGCTGAACATATATAGTGCACAAGTGTGTGCTCAACCATAGGTGCACTCTCTATTCCCTCCCACGCATAATCCAATGGAAAGTTCAGGCACAGAACCGACAACATTACGTGTTAACTAAGACACGGGAGTGTAAACTGTTCCAACTTCCAGACTAAGGGCTGCTGCTGAGAATTTTCGACAGAAAAACCCAATAACTTTTTATTAGCCTGACCTGGGATATCAAATCAACAAAATATTTACTTTGTTTCTATTTGCAAGTTAAGCTAACCAGTATTATTGCAAACAAAGAAATATCTTAGATACTGTGTAAAATGATTTTCTTTCTTTGCAAGCTGCGATGAAAACTAATCGACAGATAACCCAGTAGATGGTTTGGCTTAAAAAAATTACTAAACAAGATAACGGTTAAGTTAATGTAAGTGGTTCATAATTAGTTCTAATATGCTTAAATGGTACAGTTACATAACATATTTAAGCTATATTTGTATTACTCGTTAACTATGCGAATATTCTGCATATAAATCAAATAATGATTCAAGCATTCAATTACACTGTAAAATACTGCTGTGAAGTATATATTAAAATATAATTTTAGTTATTTAAAGATATCATAAGAACGCCTAATAATAATTATGACAGAAAGTAATATTCACGAATTTCCTTCACGAATTTTCGCTTAGCCTAAAGGTTGTCTGGTAGAGTGCCTTCAGGCATTAAGTCCGCCTTTTGTCATACTACTTAATGTGGTGGGCAAAAAGTTTTTAAATAAATAAAATAAAATAAATAATATTCGCTGTTACTTTTAACATGGGGCAACATATAAAATAAAGAAATTTCTATAGCGGAGTAGTTAGTAATTAAAATAGTGCAAAAAGCCCCATTTATCCTACTGCCTGTACCTTACAAACGCATCGCTCTCATTAATAGGCATGGCTGTTTAGCATTCAAGGGATGATTAAGGCAATTGTGTACGTACAAAGAAAACATTGAAGATAAATCTTGTATTTTATATAAATTTATAATTATCTATGCTCGAGAGATTATGTATTACATATAATTATATATTTGTAAATATTTTTTTAAATATTATTTCAAAATAAAGCTACTTTTTTAAATTGTATTTTTTTTAATTTATATATTTAACGGGCTTTGAACTCACTGATTCAATATAAGAATCGCAGTTTATGTTTATAATTGCAAGCTGTAAAACTTATTACATATATTTGTATATAAGATAATAATTAAATAGACTTTGGATAGATAAATTATATTTTCAAATCATATAAAGATTGTATTAGAAATTTACATGAAATGTCCCACTGCTAACCTAAGGTATTTTTTTATTAATTTATTAAGGTTTATCAACAGTTGTATACACTGAATATAACATTTAATACATTAAAAAAATACATAGAATATCGTAACAACTAATTGTACGTAAACAGCGCTTGTAATAAAACATAAAAAGCAAAAAGTTGCTACAGCAAATTCTTATAAAAACTTGAATTACAATAATATAAGAATATCCGAGAAAAAATAAATGTATAGCAAAAATATGTAAGGCTTACTAAAGAATGGCGCTTAAGCCACCACGCTGCTCTAATGCGGGATGGTTGATACACATGTGGTAATGTTTCTTCAAAATATTTTCCTTTACTGACAAGCATGCGATAAATTAAGCGTGTGAATATCAGCGGTACTTACCTAGGTTTCGGCCCGTAATCTTCGGTGAAGATTTATATGGAAACCTTCAGAAAGGTACTAGAAACCATGGGGAGGAGGGGAACCGGGTTATTTGGGATTCTTACACACTAAAACCACTGTGATGGCCGTCCTCTTCACGGATCGGAGAGGCTGCGGAATCGTGTTGATATAAAGCATCCGTGGCCCCATGTTAAGTGCAGGGCAAACTCGGCCAAAAATATGTAGTGTTTTATTTATATATATATATATGTATATATACATTTAGTTTAAATAGTAAGATATTAAATTATAGAAATTGAGTCTTTATTTACCTAAATAATATATAAAAATATGTAAATAAAGAAATAATACAAAGAAAAGAAACGCAATATAAGTGTAAACAAAATAATAAATTAAAAAAATACTCAATTCAGATTATTTTAACTCATGCTGTCTGGAAATTAAAAAATGAATGCACGTGACACTACCAAACTATAAACCGATAGAAGATACCATAACCACGTACAATATGCCTGTGGAGACTACATTAAAATATAAAAAAAAGAATTATTCATAAATTAAATTACCCAGTTCAAAACTATTCGAAAAATTATATGTTCTAGAATTTTCTTATCCAGTAACAGTAACAGCCTGTTAATGTCCCACTGCTGGGCTAACCTCTCCCTTTTGAGGAGAAGGTTTGGAGCTTATTCCACCACGGTGCTCCAATGCGGGTTGGTAGAATACACATGTGGCAGGATTTCGATGAAATTAGACACATGCAGGTTTCCTTGCGATGTTTTCCTTCACCTTCAAGCACACTTCAGTCATTATTCCTAATTATTTTCAGTACATTTTGCAATGCAAGCGATTGCATCCTACTTTTTAACAGTATAGATCGTCGCACTGCTGGTGTAGTGGTATCACGCAAGATTCCCATTCTTGCAACCCGGGTTCGATTCCCGGGCAGTGCACAACTTTAGCTATGATAACTGTTTTTTTTGCGCACAGTATTTAATAATATAACTTTGAAAGAATTTAATAATTATATAAACTGTTAACTCGGAAACTGGTTTGAATAATGTCACCATATCAATATCAAAATAATATTATGTTTATAATTTATAGCAATAATTTTCCTGCCCTTTTTTCGTCATAGAATTTTTTGCAACCTTCATACAAATTGTAGTAAACGCAGTCGCTAATAAATAACTCAATAAGCAATATACTCAACGAAACAAATAAAAAGATAAGTGATTATTTAAATGTGTGGTTCCGTATAAATTATAATAATAATAAGATATTACTTTTTCTTACTTTACTTGCTTGGTATTAATTTAAAACAATTTTCAATTGATCTTAACAGCATGGCTTTAACTTTAACAGAATATTAAAACATCTTTATATTATTTCCATTGAAATCCGACAAGATAAAGATGTACGTGTTCATTAAACTAATTTTTCGTAGTAACATAACCTATCATATCAAAAGATAAAAATATAAGTATACTTATGTAAAATAACAGCCTTTGACTGTCCCGTTGCCTCAAAGGCCTCTTCTCCTCTCAAAGAGCCTTGGAGCCAATTCCACCACGCCGCTTCAATGTGGCTTGGCTACATGTACATGTGGTAAAATTTGTCTTGTTTCACACTAGATAAACATAAAATAACAATCTTAATTTGCAATTAAGATTCAAATGGTAATGCATAGATTACAATTATAAGAAGGGTTTTATGTATTCATCCCATTGAACCCTAAAAATATTCTCTATTTGGATCAGATCCTCTTTTCACAGCTCGTAAATAACCATCAACTTAAGACTAAGTGTCGATTCAATTCCAATGAGGCGCAATGGAAATTAATTCCGCTGGTCATTAGCATCGCTCGCTGGATTCCAATATGGTTTTATCGTACCGGCTCATAAACCCTTCAGTCACTTTATATAGAGGCTAACTTATATAGATGGCATTAGTTGCTTAATTTCTACTGTGACTTGCGCGTGAGAGTAGCTCTCTAACTTACCAACATCTTGTGCTAATTTCTACAATTCAATTAAGATTTTGACTTGTAAATACGAAAGTGATAAAAAATAGCCCTAAGAAGTGTCAATTTAAAAAGAATGATGTAAATTCGAGGCGATTATTGGTCACAATTTAATCCGGTATTTGCAGGCTTCCTAAGAATGTCATCCTTCACCTAATTTAGCGCATAAATAAAAACTTAACGTTAGTCTGAATTCAAACTAAATAAACTGCAAATATTTCGCTTCTTGGTAAAATCTTCCTTTTTGATTCGACTTCGACTCTTTGAATTATATTTCGTTACAATCAAATTCGTTTTTTTGATAAATACGTAGACAAACTGCTAAACAGGGCACCTGATGGTAAATTTTCACCTCCGCTCAAAGACATGGGCATTGTAAGAAATATTAACCATCTCTTACATCACCTTGAGAGTTAAAATGTTATGTTATGTTTTCAGTAGCAGTCCCGAGTCTGGAATTTGGATGTGTGAACAATTCCGTGCCTCGGAAAAAACTTAAAGCCTGGTCTTGCGCCTGAACTCTTTCCGGTTGTGTCGGGTTACCATCCTATCAGATTATGAGAGTTAGGGAATGCACAGTGCGTGTGTTTGCGCACGCGCTTGTGCACTATGATATGTCCTGCGCAGTTGATATCGAATAATGAGTAAGGTTGTGTCCCACTGTTGGGCTACGACCACTGCTCCATTTAAGTATATTTTACATTAAATTGCCAGTGAGTACAATATAGTAAATTTTCAACTGGCACATGCACATTTCCTTACGATATTTCCATCACCACCAATTACGAAATGAATAATAATATAAGCTCGCTATTTTGGGATATTTTGGGACAATATTTTTTTTTATTTAAGTTTAGGCTAAAATTAATACAGCAAGGTACTCACAAAAACAGCCTAATAAAATGTATGTTCGAAATTCATTAATATTTCAAGTGAGAGTGACCTAACTTCCACTCGTATAAATAAACAAATACAGTCGATGGCCACTTCATCCATTCAGTTGTCAATCAATTTAGCATGCGTTCGTAATACGTCCACGATTTAAATTTGAATCAGAAGTTTTTTTATTTTTTATAGTATAGGTAGGCGGACGAGCATATGGGCCTCCTGATGGTAAGTGGTCATCAACAGACATTGGCATTGGCACCATCAACCTTGGGAACTAAGACGTTATGCCCCTTGTGCCTGTAATTACACTGGCTCACTCACCCTTCAAACCAGAACACAACAACACTAAGTACTGCTGTTTTGCGATAGAATATCTGATGAGTGGATGGTACCGACCTAAACGAGCCCTACCGCCAGTAAATGTCCAGTTTTTGTATTTTAAATATTTCATCAAAGCACTCGATTGATCATCGTTATTAATATACTAAGTGTGAGAGTTTTTTTTGTTTGTCCTACTTTCATACCTAAACATTTTATTCTATGATCTAGCTTAGGTAGTGTGTATTGATTTGGAGATGAATTTTATAAATGAACAACGATTTTTATGTATACTGTGAGCAAACGTAACTTATCACATATTCTACCTAGCAGCAATACTTGGGTACTGTTGGGTTCTGGTTTGTAGGGTGAGTGAGCCAGTGTAAATAGAGGCACAAGGGACGTAACAACTTAGCACTAAAGGTTAGATGCGCTTTATGTTAAATAATATAATAATATTTGTGAAATAAATAAACTGTTATGAGCTGTTAGAGAGTTAGTCAGTTTTATATTTTTGCATGCTGAGTTTGTATTTTATTTGAGTTTTATGTATAAACCACTTAAGTTATTGTGTGTAAATTATAAATAAATTAATTCACGATAACTTACCACCAACCCGCATTGGAGCAGCGTGGTGGAATAAGCTCCAAACCTTCTCCCCAAAAAGGGAGAGGAGGCCTTAGCCCAGCAGTGGGATATTAACAGGCTGTTACTGGTTACTGGTTACGATAACTTATGGGTGCTTTTACTTCTCTGTATAATAAATGTATTGTTTCAATCCATTACACGAGCTTTGAGATAAGATTAATTAAATTAATTAGTATTTTAACGTCGACATGTTAATATATAAATTAAATATTAACAAGTAAATAACGAAATACCTAGATAAGAGATAGGAAGTCAGAATACTAGCACTAGATAGTACGCCGGCGAATACACTAAAGACTAACATTTTAGCGAGCAAGTCGGCGATGCTTATCTCCAAGCGTGTCCCATGGGTAAGGATCGGCATGCGTTGGGTTACGGAAGACCCTGATAGCTTTATGTTCGTAGGATTTTATCTTATGATGAATAGTAAGGTTTGCAATTAAATGGAAATTGGAAGGAATTTGCTTTAAATTATGGCGTATTTGTATGAATTTTTATTGGATAGATTTGTTTTCGTTTTTAATATATTATAAGTTATTTCATTTTCTAGTATTTGTCTTAATTGATTCGATTTTTAAAACTTTTCGAATGGCTTTTTATTGTATTTGCTTACTTTTTATTTATATATTTAGGTTTGCCAATATGACATACAGTAATAATAATAAATTAACATTATACAATTTAGGTCAAAGGAGACACTAAGTATTTTAAACAATATTTATTTTTGTTTAAATTTTATTACTAGTACGATATAATATTCACATTCTGGTAACACAATTACAAATACAAATTATTTAAAATATTGTTTTGATGTTTGATTGGATCAAAGTAACAGATAAACATTTTAAAAATGTTATAAAAATCGAAAACATTACATAAAATTATAATATAATTAAGTTTTTTAATTAATGACGAGTTAAATGTAGATTTTATTTGAAACAATATTATATTAAATGATAAAAACTTACTGCTCGAACATAAAGCGATCGTTTTCAAAGTATTGTTTAAATACATGTTTTTATGTATTTTTAATCGCTCATTATATAGTAACGTAAAACAAAATTGATAATAAAATTTTATGATAATATGCTCGTGAAATAAACTTAACAAATATGACGATTATTTAATTATATATTTGAAATATTCTTCTTCTTATTAACAATATTGTAATGATTTTGTATTTCATAAGAAGTAACAGCCTGTAAATATCTCCACTGCTGTGCTAAGGTTTCCTTTTGAGGAGAAGATTAAAGCTGATGTAATGTGGGTTGATGGATTATTATATTAAATATCACCTCCTCTCCCTTTTGAGGAGAAGATTTGGAGCTTATTCCACCACGCTGTTCCAATGCGGGTTGATAGAATACACATGTGGCGGAATTTCAATGAAATTAGACACATGGAGGTTTCCTCACAATGTTTTCCTTCACCGTCAAGCACGAGATTAATTATAAATACAAAATAGCCGAGATGGCCTAGTGGTTAGAACGCGTGAATCTTAACCGATGATCGTAGGTTCAAACCCGGGAAGTACCACTGAATTTTTATGTGCTTAATTTTTATTTATAATTGTAACATTTTCTCTGAAATGTATTTTTAATCATGTACTCAATTTTCTCGAGGAATACTTGAAGTATTTCAATTTAAAATTAAAATAGCCAATATACAGATATGATAGGTCGAACGAATTTATCTCTAGAAGAATTATGGGTAATCTATATAAGATATTATTAATAATAATGGTAATTTTCACTTCACAAAAGAGACCTTACATAATTAAAATGTTTTCAATTTACTCACATTTTTAGAACGAAATATTCTACATAACCTGTCTTAACGATCAATGCTTATTGTATTTTACATTGTGATGACGTCAGCATTTTGTGATATTTTGTGATGGGCCGAGATGGCCCACTGGTAAGAACGCGTGAATCTTAACCGATGATCATGAGTTCAAACCTGGGCAAGCACCACTGAATTTTCATGTGCTTAATTTGTGACTATAATTCATGTCGTGCTATATGGCGAAGGCAAACATCGTGAGGAAACCTGCATGTATCTAATTTCACTGAAATTCTGCCATATTTGTATTCCACCAACCCGCAATGGAGCAGCGTGGTGGAATAAGCTCCATAGCTTTCTCCTCGAAAAGGGAGAGGAGGCCTTAGCCCAGCGGTGGGATATTCACAGGCTGCTACTGTACTGTACAGCATTTTGTGAACACCCGTAAGGAAAAATCATCAGAATAGAGAATCAATATCGTTAAAAATATTTTCGTGGTTTCTTTACATGGTCACCCAGGGATTATATTGGCAGTTTGAAACTTGGTACTATACGTTTACTCTCATTTCTCTTGATTTTATCAAAATGATCAATATTATTTTGAAAATAAACAATTTTGTTATAAACATACTATGACGCAATATAAAAACATATAAAAGTACATATCATCTAAATTTTCTCACTAAAATCGCCATTGATAAAGAATTCAAACAATATTTGAATATTAATCACCGTATTGAAATATTTGCTTTTTTTTTTCTTTTTTTTTTTTAATGTACAGGCTAGCGCTTGACTATTATCACACCTGATGGAAAGTGGAGATACAGTCAAGGTGAGGCGCACTAGAAAATGCCTATTCACTAGCAAATCGTTTCCTGCGTGTTTTAGATACGTCAAATACGTACGGGTGCAGATCTTTAAGATGCCTCGCATTTATAGGAGACTAAGCAATTCCATACCTCATTCTCATGTTTTTGTCAACCGTTATAATTATTTTGTTTGTAGCTATAGACGAACTTCAATCATCAGCATCATAAAAACCCTCGTCATCCACTATTGGACATAAGTCTCTCCAATGACAGGCTACTGAACTTTAGTGCACTCAATAAAAAATATATAAAACCTGCAAATTTTTTACTGGTAGTAGGGCTTTGTGCAAGCTCGTCTGGGTAGGTACCACCCACTCATCAGATATTCTACCGCAAAACAGCAATACTTGATATTGTTGTGTTCCGGTTTGAAGGGTGAGTGAGCCAGTGTAATTACAGGCACAAGGGACATAAAATCTTAGTTCCCAAGGTTGGTGGCGCATTGGCTATAAGTGATGGTTGACATTTCTTACAATGCCAATGTCTAAGGGCGTTTGGTGACCACTTACCATCAGGTGGCCCATATGCTCATCCACCTTCCTATTCTATAAATAAAAAAAAATAAAAAAAAACATATATCAATCCTCAAATTTTCAAGCACTGGTCGTATCCATAGTATCCATATAAATTTTCAAGTAATAAATGAATCCTTAATATTGATTGATTAACGATTTTTTTTATATATAAAGAAGATATATCGATTTAATGAAAACAGCTAAATTAATTACAAAATCCAATCTCATCAAGTCATGTTCTTCGTCCCGTTTCGGCGTGTAAGTCAATTTGGCAAATGTCAATTGTATTGTCAATAAAGTCACATTTAAATGTTTTCAATTTACATTATCTCACGTTTTTAATTACGCACTGACGTGAGATCCTGTTCCTGCATACATTTTTAAGAGCGATTATTAAAAATCTGTCAATAATCGTGTTTATCTCTTCGCTGTTAGGTGCGTTCATTTTATTTCAGTAACATCATTATGTATTTCTGTTTATTAAACTATATAATTAAAAATATATTATTATTTTTGCTGGTTAATGAAATGTGTGATAAAATACGTTTATTTACAAAGTTCATACAGGTTTTCTTCAATTTTATATAGCTAGAGAATATATTACAAATGAGCTAATTACGATGTTTTCCTTCACCGTGAAGGAAAACATCGTGAGGAAGATAAACCTGCTTGTGTCTAATTTCATTGAAATTCAGCCACGTGTGTATTCCACCAATCCGCATTGAAGAAGCATGATGAAAAAAGCTGCAAGCCTTTTACTCAAAAAGGGAAAGGAGGCCTTAGCCCAGCGGTGGGGCATTGACAGAACAGTAGAAGTCATTGAATTCAACATTATCAATGTAAATTTATATATTTTCATTTAAGTTCTTAATGTATGTAACTCATACATATTTATATAAATTACAGTAACAAGAAACATTTCAAATTAGGACACGATTACTGTACTTAATAACAAACAGCACATATACAAAGATATCTGTAATAGGAACACATTTTAGAATCTTATACGAACGTGAATGAGAAACAAATCATTGTGCCAACATTATCTCAAGCTATTCAGCGATTCGCTAAAGGAAACTTAGAAAACAATGTTCATTAAACGAATACCAAAGCAAGGAGTCGTTCCAATAATTGCTTACCTCCATTTAGACGTAGCATAAACCATTGAATGGAACAATTTGTCGGTGCAACCTTTAGGAGTTGCGTTTAAGAGACATTTCCAAGGGTCCTCTTAGAACGCTCTGTTACCTCGTTAGTTATCTTACCGTGCCACTAAATAATTGTAGCAAACCTTCCATAGATCGAACAATCTAAAATCAATCTTAGTATCATCACTGTAAAGTTGACTTTGATTTAAATTGAATGCATTCAGCGAGAAGATGATAAAAATTCTGTCTTAATCAATGGTAATAGAATCGAATATGAAACACGAGATTTATATTTTTATGACTTGCTTACTTTAATTGATTTTCAATCTTATGTAAAAGGATATAAGATTGTAAATGATAAGGGTTTTCCTGGGGAAGTTTTAATACACCGCGTTGTACGGAAGCATGGCAATTTAACTGTCCACAGTCTTTATTTATCGGTATACGGTGATATATGTACAGATAAATGATGGTATAAATTAAATAGTTGTATCGAAGGTATTTGTAATTGTTTTTTAGTTTTACTAAAATACATTGAACAAGATGTAAGGGACTCCTAATTTGTTATCTATTACATTTAAGCAAGGTGTACCGACATCAGTCACAACGTCGCCAGCGAAAAGTCAAGTATTAAAATAATAGTGTGTTTTCAACGTAATACGTTTAACATATACCATAGATGTATTCAACATTAATCATTTGATATATTTATTACTGTACTGCCATCATTATTCTACCGCTAAAAGTAATACTTCGTAGTGTTGTGTTGCGGTTAGAATAGTGGGAGAGCCAGAGTAACTAAAGGTACAAGGAACGTAATATCTTCTATCCTCAAGGTTGGTGGCGCATTGGTGATTTAAAAGATGATTAGTATGTCTTACTACTTACAACCAGGTGGCCCATTAACGAGTCCACCGACATAATATGATACACAAATATGTATATAAATAAACTAGTTTAAGTCAATATATGATAATTTGCTTTCAAAATAAGTGGGACAAAGATACGTCCGAAACAATGGTTGTTTTATATTAAAATAATTCTGTAAAATGACAATTTAAAACTGCTTGTACGAGTGTAATCGAAAAAAATATATTTTGATTTTGTCTGCTAACATAATATTTTTAACTTAACGTTACGTTCAACAAGTGTTAATATATCATTGCTTGTAATTTAAAAGGGAAAATATTTTTTCCATCAAGGTGTCAACATTTTTATTAATCAGCTATAATAGATAAGAACCATATTCTCTATTTACCAATAAAGTTACAGAGTTAAAAAAAAAGTAATAAATCGTAATCAATATCGAAGACATTAATGACACCGATTAAATAATCGTAAATATCCATCGGTAATTTTCTATAAAATATACGTTTAGGGCGAGCAACATTATTTATTGATAGGGAACACATTAGTCTTTCAACAGAAAAATATGGCCCTTGGAAACGTTCAATATTTTAGTTCGGATATTTTTCATAATTTGTAAGAAAAGAACGAGATATATGATGAAATAGAAATGCCGAAGACACGTGTAATGCTCGTGGGCAATGCTTTGAAACTACGTATTATTATTAAAATGTAATACGTTACTGATTTTGTTGTTTACAATATTTATGAACAAATACAACAATACTAAATATTGCTGTTTAGCGGTAGAATATCTGATGAGTGGGCGGTACCTACCCAGACGAGCTTGCACAAGGCCCTACCACCAGTAAAATCAAGAGATGTGGAGGCACCGTAGCGCCGGAGATGCAATACAGCACAGTGAAGTATTGTATATACTGTTAAAGACAGTAATAACAGTAAAAAGTTGTACTGTACCTACTCGCACGGGCACAAAGCCCTACCACCTAGAATGTGTGTAGGTTATTCCACGACGCTACTCCAACGCGATTTTGGGGAAATACAAGTAGCAAATTTCACCCAACACCTAGTTTTCCTTACGGTGATTTCATTTGCTTAATAATAATAATAAAAACTAAGCTCTTGGAAATTTAGTAGTTCATGCTTGAGACCGCTATTTTCACTATTGGACAAAATCAGTTATTCTAATAATATATAATTAATATTACATTTTAATACCTTTAAGGTACAATATTAAGTGGTTTATCAATTATAAATAAAGGTACGAATGAAAAGATTTCAAGATAAGTAATCCACATATCAACACGCATCAAAGAACATCGTCAGACAAATAGATCCACATTCTGAAATATCTTTGCGTAATTATAATCATAAAAACAATTAAATTTAATGGCGAGCGTGGACTGAATTTAACTAATAGCTGGAAACGTGGTATATTAATTAATCGGTCTTGTACGTCGGTGTTATCGTGTAGTGTCTCTGTATCACCTTAATTAGAAGTTTTTATTAGAACGAGCTCTGGATAGAAGAAAAACATTCCACACTGGTATGCCATTGATCTCTGTTAAAGGGTTAAGTCTAAGGCGAATAGCGATAAAATTGTTAAAACATATGGCAGAGAGTCATATCAATTGCAGACAGCTGTTTCATATACATGATAATATGATAAAAATATTATATTTGATCTTTGACTTTGACTATCAAAGGCAGCTGATCTTTTTTGGTAATTCCCTAACAACCGAAATGTAGAAAACAGTGTAGCTTAATTCGTATAGGATACCCGCCGGTTCTCCAAATTATAGCCCTCGGTCGTGTTGTCTTCTCTGCCAAGGAGAGAAGATATAGTTTCTAAGTGTATATAACTTTATTGTCATTTTTTTAACTTTTGTATGTAATTATTTTGTGTATGGGCGTGAAAATTAAATGATAGTAAAATAATAGGAATCATTAAAGAAGGAACAGAAAGCATTATATATGAGCTCCATTTAAGGTATATTTAAGCTGCTCATCGGCTTATGATATAAATACTGCGGTCAAAATATAAACTGTTATATACAGTTATTATCAATATCGTACATTGGCATTCTATCAAGTGTATTAAAGACAAGTATAATTTTACTCAATTTTTTAATTTGAATTCAATAACATTAAATCTGTATTACTTTTCTCAGTACGTTTAATTGAACTAAACCCAAGATTATGTGTAAGATATTGTCCTTTGTTTTGTAATTGTGTAGCGATATAAATTATCTGTTTATCGTTATTGAAATTTAAACGTTATACCATTCAAATTACGGTACACATTACATTAATTAGCAGTCTTTTGATGTGAATAAAATTTAATCTGGTAAGTCATAACTATAATACATCAAATTTAGTCATCTAATAACTTGGACCATCAAACGAAATTCATTTTTATACATCAAGCCTCAAGTGTCGATGTTTCTGTTTCAAAAGAACAATGTGGTGTGAAGTATTTTCATTCATAAAATGTAACGTTGGATACTGCGCGTCAATTTGTTGCAACGTTCGCTCACAGACTTTAAACGACTGATTTAATAAATGGTTGAAAATGTTATGGTTTATAGGAACGTGTTGGCGCTTTTTTTATATTGTATTCACTTATATCGTTATTTTTTTATACCTGGTGACTGCGACTTCGTCCGCGTGAATGACGGTTTCATTACAAAATTAAAATAAAATGTATTGTCGTCTTCTTTTACTTATCGCCCACATTCATTTTTTGAATATTTTTTTATTTCAATATAAAGACATACGATTTCAACTGCTTTATTATGTATAGTAAATGAATTTGAATTTGAGCCGCTCTAAGCTGAACTCAATCTGCCTTGAACAACAATAGAATCAGTTCAGAAGTTTCGGAGATTACTGTGTATACACAGACAAATAAAAAAAATGCATTTTCGTGTCTTGTTACTCTTTTCTATCACCCGCATTTATTTTTTGAATATACAGACACAGTTCTTGCTACATTATTTTATGTATAGATGTGGTAATAATGAGGCATTGTATGAAGGCAGAAAAGAGTTACTGATAATTTTCCGGTTTGCCTCGGTAGAATCTGCATTCAGAATCGTTTGGATTTAATACAGTAACTTGAAAACTCAAACTTGTTACAATACCTTCGAGATTAGGGGGAACTTCGAGATTGCAAGAAAGTCCTTCGATAGTCGAGAAATGTAAATGTGACATAATAATTTTGTGTTCATAATCAATGTCGAATAATATTGAAGTTTCTGCTCGTCAGCCCATAGGAACATAATTTGAAAGTTTTTATATTCAATTCATTCCAATGATTTCATCACAAACTTTTCTTTTACCAAATTAATTGACAAAGTTTCACATTTATTTTACGATTGATATTAAACGATTAACAATCATTATTTTATCAAATACAATTAATATTAATGAGCTATTTTCAATTCATAGAGCTTAAGGCGATCACGATAAATATGTGACACGAAAATTAATGAATTCAAATGATAAAGTTAAAATTAAGTTTTACAACATTAAGCAAAGCCTACGGATATATTTTTAAAAATGATTGAATACTAGTGTTCGCTTGCTGCTTTGCCTTAAAGGAGCCAGTATTTGGTAAAGAAAAGTATCCTATGTTCTTCCTTAGGATTCAAGCTTGCTTCATATGCAATTTTATCAAAATCGGTTAAGTCGTTCAGTGGTTTATAGTTGTTTAGTTATAAATCTATAACCACAATTATATTATAAATGTAAGCTGTTATCGTGTCTGTGGTAACACTCAATCAAGGTGTGAGGGTACACCGGAACACAACAATACTAAGTATTGCTGTTGGCCCAAATGGCCTGGACAGCATCACCGGGCGGGCGGATATCTGAAGAGTACCTATCTGAACCGGCTTGCAAAAAGCCCTACCACTAAACAAAAGCTTTGAATTAGTTTTAATGCAATCTCTATATAAAATGAAATTTTTTATTTTATTAGATATTAAAATTAAATACTGCAAGTTTTGTTTTATTATTATGTAAAAATATTTATCATCTAACATTTGTCTTATTTTCGTACACAAGATCTGAATTAATATCTGTATGTTGATCCAAAGTCGTGGATTCTAATCCAAGCCAGCCGTGAGATAGGTCAGGCTATTTCCTATAATGCTGTGAAAGATTTGCGTCCAATTAAACGCGAATAAATTGACGCCTCCCATATGGATATCAATAATACGGAACCTATAAAATCAATTTGTGCGTACGATCAGGATTGTAACAAAGATTATGAAACGCAGATGATGCAAATAACTACCAATTAGGAAGAATAAAATGAAACCTATTATTAAGTGATTCGTGAATCATTTATTGTTACACAATTCATGGACTCGCCTTCGTGTTCCTCCATGTCATATTTCAAGGTCAGTTTAGTCTTCTGATTAATAATGTAAATAAACAAAAATTAAAACTCATGGAAACGCAGTGGCATTTTTCGGATTTGAAACCGCGACCTTCGTCAACATAACCTAAAACGTTATTATTTTACCATGGAACTCTCAATTTAAACGTATTTAATTATTCGATGTTGACATATCCATTGCTTTAACGATTTACAAATACATATAAATAAAAATATGTAGTTTCAAGTAAGAATCATTCAACATGTTACCAAATAACTCATCTGTTATATAATATTGCCCTTTGACAGGTATAATTTATTAGAGATGCAATAGCTTCTGTTATTACACGGGCCGGTGTTAATAACGCTAGAAGTTTCCCGCGACGCCGCCCGTGTTATGATCTCGGCTCTGGATTCATTTTACCGGAGATTAATAATAATCTACTATAAAGTTATTTTGCATTTGTATAATGATCTCGAAGTATGTGTAATAGTTATATATTTATATGTGTGCCTCGTTGATCTAGTTTTAAGCTTATAAGATCGTACTTCAAGCCTCTCGTCAGATCAATTAGGTTATTGGGATTATCAATATATCTGCCGAGAATTTATTTATATAATATCTAAAGTCTGGTCCCGTGCTTCGGAAATACGTAAAGCCATTGGTCCTGCGCCTGAACTCTTTCCGGTCGTGTCGGATTGTTAACCTATCGGATTATGAGAGTAAGGGAATAGAGAGTGCACCTGTGTTTGCGCACACACTTTTGTACTATAATATCGCCTGCGGCTAATCTCTCTTGAGATTGGCCGCCATGGCTGAAATCGGCCTGTACGATATTATTATTATTATTATACTCCGGTTGAATAGTACAAAAAGCCGTTGATCCTGTGCCAGGTCTTTCCGATCGTGTGCACTCGTTGCCGAAAACATCTGTGCACATAATATGTCCTGTAAAGATTGCTAGTTTCCTTTGAGAATAGCTGCTGTTGTCAAAATCCGTCATTAAAACTTCTGATATCTTCTTCTGGGTCATCTCGTGCTTTGCAATTTGTTTAAACTAGACACAACATTTTGTTTTCAATTCTGACATGATACAACAAACGGATTTGCGGTCAAATCCGTGTTAAGAATCAACACCGTTATAGAATATCGTGTCATACAAACATTGTCGCGGAAAAGTTAACAACTTAGACGTGAGGACACACGAGTGAACTGATCGTGAGTGTTGACGCTACGTCGTATTTCATACAAACATCCATGGTATGACTATGTGGTAAGGTTTTGTGCAAGGCTCAGTATGTCATGGCCCATTAGCTATGTAATGAAATGGTCCACGTATCTATCCATCCACCTATAACAAAAAAATAAAATAAAAAATAATCACAAGTGAAGTTTTTTTTATATATAGGTAGGCGAGCATATGAGCCACCTGGTGGTAAGTAGTCACCAACGCCCATAGACATTGGCATTGTAGGAAATGTTAACCGTCGCTTACATCACCAATTCGCCACCAACGTTGGGAACTAAGATTTTATCTCCCTTGTGCCTGTAATTTCACTGGCTCAAACCGGAAAACAACAATACCAAGTACTGCCATTTTGCGGTAGAAAATCTGATGAGTGGGTGGTACCTACCCAGACGAGCTTGCACAAGGCCCTACCACCAGTAAAATCAAGAGATGTGGAGGCACCGTAGCGCCGGAGATGCAATACAGCACAGTGAAGTATTGTATATACTGTTAAAGACAGTAATAACAGTAATAAGTTGTAGACCAGCGTCATTGCGTTGTGGCACCGCAATGCTCGTGTGGTAAAATGCGTTGAAATTATAACGTTACGACGACGCAACGCACTGGCAACGTCCGTGTGGGCTCTCTCTTATTGACCGGTTAACATTTGTGTAAAGTGACTTAGTTAAATAGGCGTGAAAATAATATAGAATGGTATATTGTTGCACGTTCTTGCTTCAACTAATATTTAATACATTATTGTCAGTCACATAGAACTAATCATTGTTTTAAACATACACACATAGTTAAGTGTTGTTCATATTATTATCATTTAATTACTAACTAATAATGCCTGTAAGCATTTCATTGCTTAGCTAAGGCCTCATTTCGGTTTCAGGGGAAGTTTTGGAGCGCAATTGGCAAATCGGGCAGATTTTCATTCCACACGTGTGATTTCGTCATGATAATTAATATAACATATTTTTTTCAAACTTTATTTATGACAAACTTAATGATTATAATTCATAAGTGAAAATTTAAATGTCTAAAGTTTGTACTATATTGTACTATGTACATTATGTACTTACTACAAACACCATTATTAGCAAATAAATTTCTTACTATTATAATAATAAATATAAGTAATTTTATCTTAAATATGTTATTTAATTTCTATTTTATTATACACGTATATAAATCTTGTTAATCGTTTCACACAAATTGGCTCGTCTCACGTATTAAATACTAAAAACACTTCGATCGCGGTTTAATTTATTTGTAACGAGGTGTTAATGCATTCAAATAAAAGGACAGAAATATCAGTAACATAAAACATACGGTATTGAAATTAGTACCCTCACTATTTATCTTCCAATTTATTTATATAACTCTCGACCGGTACGCTTAGTACAATAATTCTAAAAGATAGTGTTGACTTGTCTCCGTTGTCCGAAACGTCATTTTTGACGTCGATTATCAATCATTTACTTATCCGTGATTTATTTATGATCTTCACCAATGGATACCTACTCACGAGTACAGAATATGTGTTCTTCTTCAATTATAGGATACCATAATAAATGATACTAATAACTAAACTGAATTAAAAAAAGACGAACTGATACAAAGTGGTACT
Source organism: Nymphalis io (assembly GCF_905147045.1). Taxonomy (NCBI): domain Eukaryota; kingdom Metazoa; phylum Arthropoda; class Insecta; order Lepidoptera; family Nymphalidae; genus Nymphalis; species Nymphalis io. Next base: position 1,159,246 of record NC_065903.1, read on the forward strand.
TAATTAATTAAAATCATCATTATCATCATCATATCAGCCGAAAAACGTCCAATGCTGGACAAAGGCCTCCTCCAAGAATTTCCATGTAGGTCGGTCTTGAGCTGCCCGCATCCAATGGCTTCCCGCGACTCTTTCTATGTCGTCGGTCCACCTTTATGTGGGCTTGACCACGCTGCGTCTTCCGGTTCGTGGTCGCCACTCGAGAATATTTAATAATTAACATCAGAATTACAAAAAAGTTAAAAAATGGTTATTTAGATTACGTTTTGCAAACGTGAGTTTAAGTACATATTAATTGATTCATACCAACGCGAATGTTTGTAGGATTACATTTTATGTCACTACTACCGGTTCGGAATGTAGCAACCTTTTGCAGAGGTTTGTGGACTTAATTGATCACCCAGGCAGACTTGTAAGAGGTAGCTGCGAAAGGCCCTTGTGAATCCGAAACGGCTAACTAGTATAGTTCTCAGTACATTCAAAATGGTAAGATTATATCAAGCAAGAGTATGTGTTTAGAAACTTAGTATTGTTTATGACAATACAGTATTTATACGCAAATTAGAACTTTACATGGAATGTGTGTCAGTTGTCTTTCTTGGAATTATTAGGCTGCGTGTTATTCTAGATTCTTTAGTCTGTATGTAATTTTGATTTTGATCGTACAGACGAAGTCATTCACTATCAAAAGTTTCACTTTAAAAACAAAATCTCTCGACGATTTTCAATATCGGTATAGTTTCAATGGAAACAGGATTTAAGTAACACGCAGAGGACACAACGATAAATTGAAATTCGATATTGTTATAAATATGCATACTGAACGTGACGACATGCGCCCGGTTTTACACGTATTATTTATTGAGCTTTAATTAGTAGCAAACTACTGGTTCAATAAATTTTTATGTATAAATAAGAACATTTTTATATTTAATATATATATATAATCATTGTAATCATTTTGTTATATATACTTAGAATTGATTTCGATTTAAGTGCTGTTTTCAAATTGTAATTCATATATAATTTATTTTTTTATTTGATTTTAATTTAAATAATAAATTTTAACACATATTCGTATTGGAACATTCATGTATATTCGTTGTTGTTAATATGCCAGCGAGCTCAATTATTTGCAATCCCAATAAAGCATAAAACGATTCTGAGGACAATGGAATTGTGTACAATTTGTTTTATTTTTAAGATATCGTACTAATAAATAAAAAAATGACATTGTATTGTGTTCGAATTTAAAATTAAAATAAACCACCAAATCATACAAATTGATGTAAGTTACACAAACAGTTACTCTTAAAAAATTTCATAAATCACTACACGCCAATAATGAATTAATTACTTTATCATTTTGTCCAAAAACAAAACGGCGGTTCGAAATTAGCGCACGTCTATTTTTTACAACACTGCATGGATAAAGGAATCTCCTAACTGTACATATTTAAATATGGAAGGATTTATCCCGAGGTGTTCTAAAGCTTCCGTTTATCCATCTACTTAATCCAGTTATTAATATCAGGTCATCGATCCACCTGGTTGGACTTACGATGCAGCTGCAGATCAATGTTCTCTTCGGCCATCGGTTGTCCGAAACACATGATCTGTATAAAGTCTCTTATCTGTTTTATTTATTAAGTCCTAATTTATTCTTATGTTTACAAAGTATGTTATAACATTAAGAATTTAAAAATAATACCAGACTTAACTAATAAAGTATACCAATACCAATATGTATAAAAAAATAAATTGAGCATGTACTGGGATCCTTAATAAACCTCTAGAATTGTTTCAGGAAAATATAGATACACATTAAAATATATCAAAACAATTATATAATTTTCCTAGACTAAGAGATGTTTCACGCGAGTGGATTTTAGTTGATCAATGACTTTATTGAAAGCGATAAATAATTCAACAAAGTTACAATTAAAATTCGATTGAATACAACTCTTTTAAAAAATATATTTAAGTAATAATTGATTAAATGGTTTCTGTAATACCAATTATAATCATAATTCTGGCGATGTTCAATTATATTAATATCCATGATATCCTGAGACATTATTCACACACAGCTATCTGATTCCAAACTAAGCAGAGCATGTACTATGAAACCAGACAACTGATATACTACATATACTACTTTATTTTGTAAATACACACTTATATATAAATACACCCAAACTCAGGACAAACAGATATGTTCATGCACCTAAATGTCTGTCCTGGGTGGGAATCGAATCCACAACGTTCGGCGTAAAAGGCAAATATCTACCAACCACGCCAACCGACCCGTCTTTATTAATAATATACACTGATAATATTGACAATAAAATTCAATCAATTGTTGTTTAATATTTTATGAAATTGACTGCCTCTAGATATAAGAACGCAAATATCCGATCAGGAACCGAACAAGCCCAATATAATTAGCATTTGCTTAATTTGTGTATATAAAAAATACTGTAGGTATGACCCAGAAACACGTTCTGTCATAAATATTGTCCATCCACGTTATTTCCATTCATTCAACATTCCATCTAGGTAAATACAGAATATAATATCCGTTACAATTTTATCATACATATCTCTCTACAAATTACATACAATCTATAAAAAACACTTCATACATTAATCATACGTTAACAAGGGGTGAAAAGTACAATTTCCAATCAACTAAAATGTTGCTAACTTGATAAATAATTCATACACAATTACGTGGGCGTATTTTGTCAACTCATCTGAAATTTTATACTTAAAATGGCACGTTAATCAAAATTATTCAACGCGGTTCCTTATCGAGATAATTATAGGCGAATTGACGAAGATGCTGTGTTAACAAGATGTCTATATGAGGATATTTTTTTGCTTCCTTTTTAGACTGTCTATCACACCGATATGCAAATTAAAGGTCAAAACGTATTGATAACATCTAAAACTACTTGGAATATAATAAAAAATATACGAGGCCTTTTAAAGGAATGGCAGTATACTAGAAAGTTCATGAGGATATTTCCCCCTTCTCTTCAAACGTAGATAACCAGTTTTTATTATTACGTTGATGTTACGTCACAAAGGTAATCATTTCCTGGGACAACGCGGGTATGTGACACTTATTCTTAACACATCCTGCGTTCATATTATGGACTGCAGCGCAATCCTATACCGAGTACCTTCCCCTTCTATAGGACATTTCCATCTAAAAATCACGGATGCTCGCACGATCCACTCTGCTAATTAGAGAAATATCAGGAACTTAGATATAGCATCACCATCGCGTCATTTGTTTGTCACGCACTCCAAAGAGTTCAATACTCTCTAGCCAGACCCAATTATACCAAGAGGAGTTGTAAAAGCTCTTCTCATGGAATAAAAATGGTCTCAACCCGTAACCCACGATATTGCGTACGGCACTAGGCCATCGAAGTCGCCGTCGGAAATAGAAAACGCCAGGCTCCTCAAGCATCCACGGCCACAGGGTTACGTCCTACATTTTAAGCCCCAAACGTTTGGGTTTGTATGTTATAAGTACTGGGCCGACTCTGCCAAAAGTATTTAGTGTTATAAAATACGTCATTTTTAGTTAAGACGATGTTTTTTTCTCATTATATTTTTTATAATAGCAAGTTATTAAGGATTTAAAATTACAAAAAACTTATACGGTGTGAGGCGTTCGTTTTGTTCGACCCTTAACATTCTTATAAGTGCTAAAATTCGTAAAATATGCCGATTTATATGTACTTATTACAATTAAATGGCTTTCGTTTTCAATTGACAATAAACAAGAGATAAATAATTTTGTAATTAAATTGTTATTGCGTTAAGAATCTTTAATGATAATACGAACAATACGCGTATGTATGTACACGACCCCTTGTTTTTTTTCCTTTAATTATTTATTTGATTTAATGATCATCAACTGATATACTGTAAGAAATAAAAGAAAATCTTTGTTTAGGACAAAATTTATATTGTAGATACTAAATAATCAATTTACATATTGGAACAAAAAGTAATGTAAATTGAAGAAAAAAAATTAAAAAACTGTCTTTGTTTTATATGATTTTATATGTCAACTTCCATTGGTTAGCCTTACCACAGGCTTTGTGCATCTCATGCGCATGTATATTTACCTAGTGTAATATTTCAGGCTCCTAACCTTTACATAACTGCCTATGTACTGTACGAACATAAATGACTGTCTATAATAATCTACATGACTGCCTAGTTGGTCTAGTGGCTAGATGTAAGGCCGCAGACCCGAAGGTCCTAGGTTCAAATCCCAGGTCAGGCCAATAAAAAGTTATTGGGTTTTTCTGTCGAAATTTCTCAGTAGCATCTCGGAGTCTGGAACTTGGTAGTGTATACACTCCCGTGCCTCGGAAAGCACGTAAATCCGTTGATCTTTCGCGTGACCTCTTTTCGGTCGTGTCGGATTGTCGTCCCATTGCATTATGACAATTAGGGAAAAGAGAGTGCACCTGTGTTTGTGCACACACTTGTGCACAATAATTAGTCCTGCGCAGTTGGCTAATCTCTCTTAAGAGTAGCCACCGTGGCCGAAATCTGTCTAGAGGACCTTATTACATAAACACGGAGTCTACCTTAATAAAAAAGTAGAAAAACTGTGAAAATATTGATCTTCGAAACATTTAAAAAAACATAATATATCAGTTTTTTCCATCCTGTTTGACATAGACCTTGTCACTATAAGAAAACTTGTTATTTTATTATTATTTACTACCATTCCTTACGTCACCAATGCGCCACCAACCTTGGTAACTAAGATGTTTCGTGCCTTGTGCCCGTGTACACTGGCTCACTAACCCTTCAAATTGGGACATAACACCCATAACCCTGGTGGGTAGACATCAGCAACTTGCTGAATATGCCACATTTCGCAGAACTCCTCCCAAAGAAATAATATGTATGTATATAATTTTATATATTTTGTTATTGGTATATTTATATGTAATAAATATATTACAAACACGGTGAAACTCTACAAATTACGTACATACATGGTTACCCTTACGAGCTCCCCACTAAATAAGTACGCTGCACTCGTACCAAGTCAATACACCGTATTATTTTTACACTACACCGTGGTTATTAAAGGCTCGTATCAGAGCTCCACTTAGCTTAATAAACGACTGCACGTACGTAATTTCGTTGCAGAATAATAAATTTCGGAAATACCACCATTATGCCACTTAATTGAAAAATTCGGTTATCGAGATCCCTTCGAGTAATTTCTTAGAACAACCGTAAGTGAATAGGGTTGACGATAATATTACTTTGAAATGTTTTATTTTTAATTATTTTCGTGGTGAAAAAGGCCTTGCGCAAGCCCAACGTATGTAACCACCCATTCATTAGATATTCTATCACCATCAGAGATGCTAGTATTGTCGAATTCCGGTTTAAAGGGTGAGATAATAAGGAAGTCGAAGTAATGCTTAATAGTTAACTCGGTTCCTATTCATAGATATGCCGCGTCATAATAAGCTGTCCAGGCCAAGCCAAGGCCACAACCTGAGTTCATTATTTTTACTGCCAATAATTACAATATCTCACACACTTTTATAATGAACAGCTATTGTTGTTTATTATATAGTAATCACAATAAATTCGACGTAATAGGGATAAAATTCTATTATCATTATGATGTTCTTTATTTTTGTGTACCGCCCGTATGTTGTATATATAATATTTAAGTATGTTATTCTTGTTTTCTCAAATATTTAAAGTAAATTGTTTTTTTTTTTTTGAGAAATAAATTCTTAAACGTTATGTACAAAATTTTAAAACTGAATTAGGACAATAATTTGGCCTGTTTTACACTTTCTATTATCGATGTTTTACAAAATATTCCATCTCTCCAACCCTTGAAATGTCGTCTAAGTAATGGGTAGTCAATACACGCTTTTATTATTCTGAATAAACAAGAAAATTGATTTAAAAAGAATATACGTTTTATGGTTTCAAAGAAATATTTACTGAATAATTCGACCCAAAGTACAACAGGGCTGTATTAAAAATGGCCGCCCCTTTGTGAAATGATATAATTACTATCTCAGCTCCATTGGAAGTCGTTCGAAATTCGAATTCGATATCGCGCTCCAGATTAAAAATTGCCAAATTGATGTTATCAAATCTTGTGTCCGTTGTGTGTCGCAAGTTTAAAAAATTACTTGAATTTTCATAAATGCATATACTCATACATTTATCAATATATTTTTTAAATTGATTTAAAGTCTAAATATTTACTCCATTTTTTTTTCTAGTGTCTATTCTAGATTGGAATTCATCCGAACCACCGCGTAAATAGGCGTAAAACAATATACTTAATTTACATATCCAATTATTGTTTATCATAACCGATAAAAAAGCCGAGATGGCCCAGTGGTTCGAACGCGTGAATCTTAACCGATGATCGTGGGTTCAAACCCGGGCAAGCACCACTGAATTTTCATGTGCTTAATTTGTGTTTATAATTCATCTCATGCTTGACGGTGAAGGAAAACATCGTGTGGAAACCTGCATGTGTATAATTTCATTGAAATCCTGCCACATGTGTATTCTACCAACCGCATTGGAGCAGCGTGGTGGAATAAGCTCCAAACCTTCTCCTCAAAAGGGAGAGGAGGCCTTAGCCCAGCAGTGGGACATTAACAGGCTGTTACTGTTACTGTTACTGTTTATCATAACAAAGCCGGATGAAACAGCAAAAAAAAAAAGATTAATGACTTTGTTCCTCATATTTTTGAGTTATAAAAAAATAAATAAATATATAAATATACAGGTACATAAGTCTTTATATATGACGATATTTATATCAACGTTATCATAAACATCTATAGTTGCCCAAAAATTAATAAAATTTGCTATATATTTCGAACATAAAAAAAAAATATTGACCCCCAATTAAATATTAACTAATATTGTCAATATGAAAGTGAATTTGTTTTTGTTTGTTTGTTTGTCACGCTTTTACATGATAACCTCTCACATCAGGTTGTCTGGCGAACAGAAAAGAACAACCTAATACCTGAAACACGCGGGCGAAGCCTCGGGCGGCAACTAGTTCTTGATAAATCGAAAATCATTTTAAATTTCAATTGAATTCAATTAATCATTACAATAATCGATCGCAAATATATAAAGTCAACGTTTAATAGGACACAAATCACATACGAAACCAATAATTTCAGGACATACGATGTCACCAGCCAATTATAATTGAAACAATCATATCATTAAATTGAAGAACGCACGTGTTAGGGTGATAATCCACTGGATGTATAGCGCTATGTCACGCGATTACAAAATATAATGATTGTGTTTATAAGAAAATGTTTTCCCAAGCACTTTGGATCTTCATTTCGAAATAATATAGCTGGTTAGCAGTGTAGATTCTATCAATTTAACCGGAAATTATTAATTTTTTATAATTATTTTGTTGTAGTGATTAATGAATATTAAATTACTAGGAATATCTGCATCTTTTATAATATGTTATAAAGTACTGATATTTTTAACATTTTCAATCTTACATAATATACCTAATATTTACATAAACATTATGTGACTCGATATAACCTAGTCTCTAAAAATCAAAGCTCTATATAATTAGTATGTCATTTCCTTTAAAGTTATCATTTATGTATTTATGTCATTTTTTAAAATTGTCATGTTCTAATTTTAATAATTCTTGTCTACCTATTTACTTTCCGCTTCTTGTTTGTATTAGATATTAGGGGAAGCTTGATTGGTTTATGTGTTATGTTATTCTTATTTATGTGTAATGTATGTACTGTTTCCCAAAATTTAAATAAATAAAATAAATTTTAAAGTGTGTTCGTATGATATATTATATAGCATAGTATAGCGCGATACAATGCGTTATACAGGTGGAGAACTGGTTTTAAATTCGTAGATAAACAAATGTGAAGTATTGTGTATTTAGAAGATATCGCAGCAATATAGAAAGGAATCCTATCCTCGTTAAGTTTCTGAGTTACGATCGCAAGGATTATACAAAATACAGCATTCTTAGGAATTGTTTTTATACTTTCATACGCTGATAAGTATTGCTTAAATTTTTATATATAATATTAACTTATTTTATTTTATCATTATTTACTATTAAATACATAACTGATAAAGATTGCGAACGAATACCAAATTATAGTATTTTTACTGATTTACTGATTTATAAACGATATCGTTCTGTCGTACGAAGGTTCTGCAACGTAGAACTTCGTTTGCGGGATATATATATATAATAACATACAAATATTACACTTCTTATTATATTAGTAATTGGTGGTTTGACTTTGTGCAAACCTGTGAGACTTTTCCTTTCATCACATATTCTATCACCAAGTCAGCCAGTGTAACTACAGCAGGTACGACGAGAGACATGGTTAATAAATTTGACAGTGTTATTGTCTATGGATGGTAGTGACCACTTACCATACGATGTATGGTAGTGACCACTTACCATACGATGTATGGTAAGTGGTCACTACCTTTGTTTAACAAGCTCGTCGATCGTCGATCGAGAAGAAAAAAATTCTACATCTACCTTCTTTATTATGAATTTTTGTAACACTGTATGCTTAAGTTTTTATATTAGTTTGTAGCTTTCTTATGTAAGTGAATTTCTGTAATTCTTTATGAGAAATAAATTCTTTAAACAATTACCATCGGGTAGCCCATTTGCTAGTCACCAACTCATATAAAAAAAGTTACGTGTAGGGGACCGTTTAAGTCGTTGCGTTAAATATTTACATACCATACATGCGCATTTGGATTACGTCGTAGACGATTCTACGATTATAATAACCGGCAATGTAATCCAACTTCTACACTACAGTGGATTGTAATAGCCAAAAGTCAAAACTATGTCTTGGCCAGTTTCGGTCTATGATAGGTCAATTAAGAATTGACTCGGTTTGTTATATACTTCTGACCCATATAAGGCACGTATGTATTTTTTTATAGAATAGGAAGGCGGACGAGCATATGGGCCACCTGATGTTAAGTGGTCACCAACGCCCATAAACATTAGCATTGTAAGAAATGTTAACCATCGCTTACATCACCAACGCGCCACCAACCTTGGGAACTAAGATGTTATGTCAATTGTGCCTGTAATTACATTGGCTTACTCACCCTTCAAACCGAAACACAACAATACCAAGAACTGCCGTTTTGCGGTAGGATATCTGATGAGTGGGTGGTACCTACCCAGACCAGCTTGCACATAGCTCTACCACCAGTATATGTATGTAAATCCTTCGCCACTGCACCCGATCTTTTTCAGTTTTTTTCATATAGTCGTACTAGAACTACGACACGTGTTTACGTTTACACTTTCCACACGCAACAAAGTGACAATTACAGTACAGTACAGTAACAGCCTGTAAATGTCCCACTGCTGGGCTAAGGCCTCCTCTCCCTTTTTTGAGGAGAAGGTTTGGAGCTTATTCTACCACGCTGCTCCAGTGCGGGTTGGTAGAATACACATGTGGCAGAATTTCGATGAAATTAGACACATGCAGGTTTCCTCACGATGTTTTCCTTCACCGAAAAGCACGAGATGAATTATAAACAGAAATTAAGCACATGTAAATTCAGAGGTGCTCGCCCGGGTTTGAACCCACGTTCATCGGTTAAGATTCACGCCTTCTTACCACTGGGCCATCTCGACTTCTATTTAGTGACAATTCTATAATAGAATTGGGTCTCTGGTCTCATTACTATCGCGGTCAATTGGTCAGAAGGAAAAAGCTTTCGATTTCTTAAAATTTCTATATTAACAGAAGTAAAAAATATATCGTGATTTAACAAATCCTTGATATAATTTAATCAATTGAATGTATTTATTTATATAATTCGTTTAAATATAATTACATAAGCTCTATCTATCCTCAATATACATTAATGATTTAAGTTTCTAGAAACTTCGAAGTTAAAAATATTATTCAAATTTTTTTTTATAATAAGCCATAATGATTATATCTACCGTATATAGTGTTTGCTTCAATAAATCCCATTCCTAAAACAATTTATATATATGTATATATGTATATAACAATAAATATGAATATAAGTAATTTCTAAAAATGGCTATTTCTAATATTCTTTTAAAAGTAAAATAAAAATGAATATTTATATCTGGTCTTTAATTAAAAACTATTTTTAATGATCGATAAATTTTCCAAATAAACAATTATGGAACATTTCAATTTAAAAGACAAAAGCAATCAAGCTTAATTAGAATAAATAAATAATTGATCAAACTAAACTGATTATTCTAATCGATTAACAAACCATATAAACGAAACCTATGGTTCCGTATCTATTTGATACGGAACCATAGGTTTCGTTTATATGGCTTCAAACCGGAACACAACAATATCAAGTATTGCTGTTTTGCGGTAGAATATCTGATGAGTGGGTGGTACCTACCCAGACGAGCTTGCACAAAGCCCTACCACCAGTAAAAGCTAGGGTCCGCTTTCCTGCATCTATGCCTCCATTTTGCCCGATCTAAAGCGTCCTCCTTAGTGAGATCGTGCTCTCTCATATCGTCCCTCACAACATCGAGCCAGCGCTTCTTGGGCCTGCCGTGGGATCTAGGGCCTTCGAAAAAAAAGTCCAGGCATCGGTTCCCGACATAGTCTGGTGGTCTGCGGCTAATGTGGCCAAACCAACGCAGACGGCTTTCCTGCAACTTATCAGCTACATCGCAAACTCCAAGCTACCACGGATGTGCTCGTTACGAATGCGATCTAGCCGCGTAACGCCACACATCCACCGCAGCATCTTCATTTCCGCGACGTGAAGTTGCTGAACGTGTCTCGCGAGAGCTGGCCACGCTGGTCTCGCTGCCGTACAATAAGACTGGTCGGATGATGCACTTGTACACAAGGCCCTTTAATTTCACCGGTATCCTGCGATCACAGATTACCCCGGTGACTTCCCGCCATTGGGCCCAGGCTGCGTTTATTCGAGCTCTGACGTCGTGGTCGACTGTACTCATGCAGTACGGACCCGAGGTATTTAAACTTTTCCGTCTTGATAACGGATTCTCCGCCTATCTTTATGGGTTCGGGGTCCGTACTGCCACAGGCCATATACTCGGTCTTCGCAACATTTAGCATCAAACCTCCCCTCTCTAGCACACCCTTCCACTGGTTCACCTTTTGCTCCAATACCTGTTTGTCCTCATCTATCAGTGCAATGTCATCAGCATACATCATGAGCCAGGGAGACGGCTCATGGGCTTTCACTGTGACAACGTCAAGTACTACACTGAACAGAAAAGGACTCAGGGCCGAGCCTTGGTGGACACCAACTGTGATCGGGAAAGGGTGTGTCGCCAACGGCGGTCCTTACTATTGATTCCGAATTATGGTACATGTCTCGGATAATGTCAATATAGATTTGTAATAAGTAGATAAAAAGATAAAATGCTTAGTTTTAAGCTTTTAGCCAAAAGCTAGCCCAATGGTTAAAGAATTTGTATAGCATAATTCCAATTTAATTAAAATTATGTTGATAGTTCATTTCATGATCAGATAAAGTTAGCTATGTTAAAGAAACCGGCATGTCAAACTAAATACTGTCATTTATTCATCCACCAATCTATCATAAATTAGCATCGTGAATAAGCTCCAATTACTCTTATTGGATCGTGAGAAGTTTCTTTACTGAATCAGGATAAATATATTTTTTAATGTAAATATGTATGTCACTAAAGTATTAAATAATATTGATATTATTTTCATCTGAACCTAGACTTCACCTAAAGCTGGGTAACAGGCTTCCTCTTATTTGTGCCGCACCTCACGGTCCTGCGCTAGGACATTATCATGAAAATTAAATTTTATTTCCTAACAGTAACAGCCTGTTAATCTCCCACTGCTGGATTAAGGCCTCCTCTCCCTATTGAGGGGAAGGTTTGGAGCTTATTCCCGCACGCTGCTCCAATGCGGGCTAGTAGAATACAAATGTGGCAGAATTTCAATGAAATTAGACACATGCCTCACGATGTTTTCCTTCACCGTCAAGCACGAGATGAATTATAAACACAAATTAAGTACATGAAAATTCAATGGTGTTTGCCCGGGTTTGAACCATCTCGATTTCGTAAAATATTTTCTAAAAATATTAACGTATAACCTTTTTAGAGTATTACAAAACAATTTATTATATAGTTCATTCCATATAGCAAACATAACGAGTGACCGCAAGAAAAGAAATAGTTTTATATAACTACGCAACCCTAATATCTGCTTCTTATCGCATAATCGAATTATTAATTTCATTTCAATATTTAAATCGATTTTTATTTGCATAATGTTCTCGATTTACGTAACTGTCTATATTTCGTGACCAATCGATATCTCGAGTTCTCGAGTGATTTATGAATAAATCGGCAGTAAAGAGCAGTTCGTCATAAAACCGAGCACTCTGGATGATATCGAGATATCTAGAAATTCACGATCTCTTTTTCTCACGGTTTAACTTTACATTGGATAATGAGGGTTTACTAATGATGAAATCATTTACACATTCATAGCTACCACAATTTACCACCTGTGCATAAAGTAAACGCAACGGTATGAATATTTACATGTATAAAGATTTTATCTTATATTATAAATTATATAAAACTATTAAATTTCATACAAATATGACACTGAACTTACTTACTCTGTATTAGCTAATTTTTACAAGTGTGATATGTTTTTAAACAAGTTATTTTAATATATTAATAAGTCATGAATAGTAAAAATTTTGAGTGTTCCTGGGAGGTTGAAAATAAGGGATTTTATAATTTTTTGGGAGAAATCCAAGAAATATCTGAAAAAAAATATATAATTAGATTTCGACAACAGCGCCACCAACTCACTCAAAAGTCAAAATATAGTTTATTCAAGTATGCTCTTACAAGCACTTTTGAATTAGCTATATAATAGCTGCCAATTTTTCGGAATATGGATTCCATTGAGAAGAACCGACCACAAACTCAGTGTTTACTCTTTTTCATCAATCAAAAAATGTATGTCTAATAATCATATACAATTATATCATGGTACTTGAATATGAAAATCAATGTATAGTAACTCTATACTATTCTATTATTTTTATAAACATTTACAGTAAAATAAGTCTTGTTTATTTTTAACATACGTTTTAAATTTCGATACAGGTAAATTTAAAATGATCTGCGTAATTTTTTTTTTTATTTATAGTCAACTTTCAAAACAATAGTTGCTGTTTGGCGGTAGAATATCTATTGATTGGGTGGTTACACAAAGTCACCACAAACAGAGAAGTTTGGAAATAAGTAGTTAAATAAAAAAAATTTAAACCCTTCATATTTATTTGATTATAAAGTGTATCAAGGTCATTAATTTTAATGAAGACTCGACCTTAAACTACCTTCGCTCTCCAAATTACGAACTTCTATACAATATCATTAAAGTCGACTTACATCTTCATTTCTCATATTAATAGCAAATGTCATTATTCAAAACCTCCCGAACTATAAAAACACGATTATATAAATATTAACAATATTACCTCAAGTCATATACAGTCATGTAATGGTCGAGTACAGGAAGGATTACGCAGTAGTCATATAAATAATCAGCTTTAAAATCGTTATAGCTTTATTTTGGAACCTACTACAGAAGCGCTTCACAATTAATTATTTTCGAATCTCGAAATGGACACGTTAAAAGAAGTTTTATGTTATTTAAGATGTTATTAAAAAAAACGGTTGTCCAGTCGTTTTTCGATTCGTAACGATCAAATTATCGACTTTCGACCTTAAAATGTCATCGGTTATATTAAATAAATTCTTTTGAGAAGTACAATAAATTATTATAAGATGGTAGTTTTGAAGAGTAATGTACATCTCAGGAAGGTATAGCGTTTGGTGAATATAGATTGTAAGAATAATTTTAAATAAGGTTAATATATAATATATAGAGTTCGTTTTACTTTAATCGTATTTTTTGTTTCTTTAAAGCAGTAAATTATTATACCTTGGATTATTGATGAAGGGGAAGTGTTAGTAAATAAGATAATAATGATGTCTTCCTAACTGATTTCGGCCACAGCATGCAATCTCAAGAGATTAGCCAAAAATTATTAAGAACATATTATAATGCACATATACACATATGTGCACTATAATATAGAACAAACACAGGTGCACTCTCTATCTCCTCACTGTCATAATCTAATGGGATGGCAATCCGACACGACCGGAAAGAGTTCAGGCGCAGGACTAACATCTCTACGTGCTTTCCGAGGCACGAGAGTATACACATTTCCAACTTCCATATTCCGGACTGATACTGAGAATTTTCATTATGGCCTGGAGTCATTATTATATTTCATAGGCGCCTGAACCCAGGAGTTTGGGATCAGCAGCTCCATATTCAGCCCCCAGACAAACGAAGCAGTCTAAGAGAGTAATAATTATAAATCAATTGGTAAAGGTAGGTAGGATTATATTAGAGTCATACAAACATTTTTAATTTGTTACTTTATAATTATTTAAGCGACCAGTTATCGTTTGACTTTAATCTGGATGGTAATTGGTCGGTAGCAACCGATGACGCGATTAGCAACCAATAAGCTATCAAATAAAAACTTAATAAGCAATTTAGTTAATCTTACTTAGATCGGTCTTACAGAAAATGTCTATAGTCAAAATCAATATAATAATAACTTCATTATATTTAATTATTTAAAATGAACATAAATAACTATTAGCTTAAATAATAATACCAGGGGTATAAAATTTTGTATAAAATGGGTATAAAAAATATACGGATAATATGTTTTTCAGTGTTGTTAATAATATAATCAAAGATCAAAACACATATTCAAGAAACCACACAACATGAAAAATAAAAATAATTGTAATAAATAATTGAAATGTCGAATAATAAAATAATTACTGAGTCTTCAAATAAAACCAAGATATTTTCCTAAACAGTAATCCTGTACTTTATAATCGAACATTCTCATTTGTTCAGCCGAACAAATTTTCGACACTAAAAAGGAAAATGTTAATGGCCCTATTATAGCTACGTAAGGCGTTTATTGCTTGAGGAACAATTAGTTACACCTTTAACCTGACATATAACTCGCATAGACTTGGTATTTAGAACGTTAGTCTAGAAAAATCTATCTATTCTCTTTTTAAAAGACCTTTTTAACCTTACTTCCATTCTACTTTATATATTGTACTGTTTATTTGTATTTCTAAAAATAATGTTAACAATTAACGTTACGGCTATATATGTAAAAGTTTAGTAACAAGGTTAAATAATGCAATACCTTTGCTTTTTTCCGTAATCCGTAACAGCCTGTGAATGTCCCACTGCTGGGCTAAAGGCCTCCTCTCCTCTTTTTGAGGAGAAGGCTTGGAGCTTATTCCACCACGCTGCTCCAATGCGGGTTGGTAGAATTCACATGTGGCACAATTTCAGTGAAATTAGACACATGCAGGTTTCCTCACGATGTTTTCCTTCACTCACGATGTTTTCCTTCACTTGCTTGCTTTTTTGAATGAGAATATTAAAAATTAAAAACAATAGCAACGAAACAAACGTTTTATCCAATTCACGAAGAGCTTCGATAAATCCATAATTATTATAATTACCTACTTACATACCAAAATTTAAATCACTAATTTATAGACAGAAATAAGGCAACTTTAAAGCGTAATATATTTCTGATGTCTGCATTCCTTGATTAGATTATGAAAGAATGCATTTAGATGCATGGTCTTGGGCTGAGCGCTAATGTTACAGGACTTTTCTTATTATATGCATTGATTGTATATACAGCATTAATAGAACCAAAAAAGTTGTGGTCAACGCACTTACAATTCAAAGAACGTATGTAAACAGTGCGGTACAATTATTATATAAAACCATAAATAAATATAACAATAGCAAACATTGCCCTCTTAGTTCTAAAGAGCATGAACAAGTAAAGGCGCGGAATGCTATTGAAGTTGCGATAATATCTTAGATTCAGTACACTTAGCGCCCTGATAGTGCTGAATGAACTGTGAAGATTGACACAAAAGTAGGCGAATCTGGGCACACGGGTTGTGTGATTGACGTACAAGGTGTTAATGGTGTACGGAATTGTATTAAGCGTTTTGTTTTTATTATAAACGGAATAGTTAAGCAGATTGAAATCGCAACTCGCGATGAAATAGTTTCAATCTATTCTAGTTTACTTTCTATTATCACTATTAACTCGACTCAAACTGAATATCTAGAGAATTAAGTTTTAAATTTTAAATATCAACAATTCTAAAATTATAGGATAATTTTTATGTCTATGATAAAATCGTTCTTTGGATTTTAAATAATAATATTTTTAACAAAAACGAAAAAAAATTTAACAAATTCTTTTTCGAGTAACTCGGGGCTCTGATCGCTGTAAAAATTAACATTTTTATTTTTGAAATTTTCCACTTACATAAAATAAATTAGTTTTATCAAATTTTAAAAATATTTATCTTAAGCTTATTCGTGCAAAACGTAAGAACAGATCAAGTGGATACGATCAAAATTCATGGATATCGGGTACGGAGTCCCGAATCCTAAAAAGGCCTATTGACTTTTGTAATATTGGGACATCTTAAAATGTAAAATTTTAAGTGAAACATCGTGTGTGGGATGATGATATGAAAAATCAGCTCGTGCTGTATGGGTTGAGTGCATTATTACTATTGCGTAAAAACTTCTCCGAAATCGACGAAAAAAATGTCGCTCGAACAATTCGGAACAATACCCCCAAAATCTCGAGATTTCGATTCACCACATAAATTCCAAACATAACGGATCGATGTACACATTTATACACAACAAAGAAACATTGACTACTTTTGGACGTAAGGCGATTTACTATGTATCTTTGTATTTCAAACTGTAAGCTCATTTAAATAGACTACAAAATGCTTTGCTTTCAAAAAGAGAATCGCAAAAATAAAATTTGGACCACTATATTTATAGACCTTAAACCGTATCGAGAGCTCGAAAATACTCAATGAAGATAAGGGTTTGAACACACTTGCAACCAAGCAAAGCGATAGC
Organism: Nymphalis io; assembly: GCF_905147045.1. NCBI lineage: Eukaryota > Metazoa > Arthropoda > Insecta > Lepidoptera > Nymphalidae > Nymphalis > Nymphalis io. The sequence goes on from NC_065903.1 coordinate 1,176,411, forward strand.
GTTCCCTTACACGCGATAAACTGAAATATTTATGTTGTAATTATCTCCCTTGATAACACAAATGTGGATAGAGCCTTAGATATTGTATCGCAACGTACGCTTTCGCATCACTTGCTTAAGTGTGTTTAATCCTTAAGTTATTCGGTAACATACAAAAAGGACCGGAATATGAATAACGCTTTTGTTTCATTATCCGTAAAAGGTAAACATAACTTAAGCGATCATAAGTCTTGAAACCTTTGTAATACAAGTTATTACGACCGAAGCTAATTCTGATACGAGTTGTTGAAATATTTACCAAGATCATTTACGTGACAAAAAAACTATTTATCATAATTAAAAACTCCTTCTCCTTTATGGTTCATTAAGCGTGTATATTAAGAGGTTTTTTTAAGTTACTTCCTCTACAAATATTGAAATTATGGAGGCAATTAAATGATTATTTTTAGCAGCTATTCGTTATTTTATTTAAATACTATACTTCAAATGATATAGCTGTTATAATATATATATATATATATATCATAACATCATATATATGCTTCTATATATATAAAAAGCCGAGATGGCCCAGTGGTTAGAACGCGTGAATCTTAACCGATGATCGTGGGTTCAAGCCCGGGCAAGCGCCACTGAATTTTCATGTGCTTAATTTGTGTTTATAATTCATCTCGTGCTTGACGGTGAAGGAAAACATCGTGAGGAAACCTGCATGTGTCTAATTTCATTGAAATTCTGCCACATGTGTATTCCACCAACCCGCATTGGAGCAGCGTGGTGGAATAAGCTCCAAACCTTCTCCTCAAAAAGGGAGAGGAGGCCTTAGCCCAGCAGTGGGACATTAACAGGCTGTTACTGTAGTGTTACTGTATATCTATATAAACTGGCTCACTCACCTTTCAAACACAATAAGACTACTGCTTGACTGTAAAATATCTCATGGATTGTACCAGATGGACTTGAAGAAAGCCCTACCACCAAGTAAAAGTTAACGTAACATATTCAATAATTAAAGGCTAAAAACATAAAGAAAGCAACTGGCATAATTAAAATATATATGATAATATATTTATAAGGTATTTATTTTTTTAGAATTTGCAAAAAAAACCTGACACCGCGTTTCAACGAATGATACAACGCCATCTATCCATTTCACTCTGAACTTATTATAAGTATCATAATTATAGTATTAGCATTAATATACTTAATTAGTATAATTGTTTTGTATATTCATGCTAGTTTTTGTATGGATACTATTGTTGTTTTTTTATAAAGATTATTATCGAGACGTTGACATTTAAATACATAAGTAGTTATATTACAATACCATTAATTTAATAGTCGGTACTATTATAATTATATAGACCATCACGATAACCCAATTAAGCTATAGATGCGTTCTTGGTCATTTATGTATGAAATTTAAAAATAATAATAGACTGCAAACCTGAAATACGCGTAATTTTTTTATATTGTCATTCTATTTTATATTGTCATTCTATGAGTGCATTGGCTTTCGAAGATACGCTGCCGATTATAATAATGACATAAGATAAATACAAAAAATTATACTAAATTCAATAATAAAGGTTCTTTCGTCGATAAGGTACCTTTTTTGAAAGCTATTGCAAAACTATGCAAAGAACGGCGCATCGTGAACATAAATAAAAATTCGACAATTTCAATTTACGAAAACATCAGATATCGAGTTACCGGAGTCACGACCCGCACTTGTTTTATAAAAAGGCATATTATTTCAACCGATATTATACTATGTTGCGTCACATAATATATAGTTATTAGGTCCCGATATAATTTCGCTTGCACATAAATTTCTCGACACTTGTCGCTGACAGCTGTCATTAAGATCGACGCCATTACGGTTCCCGAACGAATTTCACTTAACTTTATAATTTTGATGCGATTTCGGAACGTGACTCAAACACCTACCGTGTACGTGGTTTGTGAACGATGGGGTTATACGGAGTGTTCATTTTTGTTTTTATTTTTAATATGATTAGGCTTGTTATAAGTCGAGATGGCCCAGTGGTAAGAACGCGTGAATCTTAACCGATGAACGTGGGTTCAAATCCGGGCGAGCACCTCTGAATTTACATGTGCTTAATTTCTGTTTATAATTCATCTCGTGCTTTTCGGTAAAGGAAAACATCGTGAGGAAACCTGCATGTGTCTAATTTCATCGAAATTCTGCCACATGTGTATTCTACCAACCCGCACTGGAGCAGCGTGGTGAAATAAGCTCCAAACCTTCTCCTCAAAAAAGAGAGAGGAGGCCTTAGCCCAGCAGTGGGACATTTACAGGCTGTTACTGTTACTGTAGGCTTGTTATCGTCGAAACCACTGTTGAATATGTGTGGTAGGGCTTTGTGCACGCCCGTCTGGGTAGGTACCATCAACTCATCACATATTCTACCGCCAAACATTAAAAGTGAGTGTTTTTATATTTTGGTTTGAAGGGTGAGTGAGCCAGTGTATCTACGGGTACAAGAGACATAACATTTTAGTTCCCAACGTTGTTGGCGCACTGGCAACATAAAGGAATATTATTATTTCTTACATTGCCAATGTGTATTATCACTTACCATGAGGTGGCCCATTTGCAAGTGTATGCTATTATAATAAAGAAAACCTGTGTCAGTATGTATGTATATAACTGTGTATATAATTAGAACATTAATTAAAATATTACATAATATTACAATAATTATTTAAAAAAAAAATGTAACTGAATATATAAGTAGATATACAAAATTCTAATATACTAATTTTAATAATAATAATACTACTTTTAATACAGAAAGATTAAAGCCATAAAAATCAAATTAATAATAAAATAAAGGAAACTTAAAAGGTTAGCTGTAAATAAATAATAATACCTAAAGCTCTTCGTACTTATTATAGACATCAACGACTCCACGGCATGCGCCCTAAAGTCGTTGAAAACGCAGGTTTGCTGTTTTGGTGATCCTACATATACTTAATACAAGCATAAATAATCAATATTAATAAACCGTATTTCCCGATAGGTATTTCCCGATAGGTACAATGTTGGTGTCTTCAAATCCAGAGTAAACAGGTTTCTTATAGGCAAGCGTGCTACATCTTAGACCGTATGGATGTTTAACATTAGGCAAGTCAACGGTCAAACTCTGGCCTATTAATAGTATAATATATAAATCGGTGACAAAACATTACTGTACCATGTTCTCCTTATCTTGTCAACGTTTTTGTTTACGATTTACGTTAACATCAGTATTTTCAAAAAAAAAATTATCATGTAAATTTTATGATTATCCTTTGAGTAGCTATGGAGTGAAAGCGTTACTAATAAAAAAACTAATTCACTTCCATATTTGTATATAAAAAAGTAGGATTTTCTGCAAATAGATATTTCACACATTATATTTAAAGTAACATCTACACATGTAACGTGAATGTATAGTATTTTATAAAAGTGTACATTATAATTTTTGACATGTAATTGAAACTAAAAGCGTTGTGGTCGAACCCACTAATATTGTAATGAGCATAATTATTGTATCGTTGTATTTTAAATGACGCGTAATATTTTACGACGATTACGCGATCGATACACATACGTATCTTATATGACGATGAAAATGGTTTGTTTCTCTTGTGACATTTATTATTATTTATATTTTATTTATTTTATACCAATCATATTGTGATAATTTTTTTAATGATTTAATTGTGGATACCTTTTCTATTTCTTTTATAAATATTTTAATTTTTAAAATTATTATTTTTGTTAACACGTAATGTTGATATATTTTGCAACACATATAATTTGGGAGACACTTGATTTATATAACGTCATGTTTAAAGACTCAATTGTATTTATTAGGGTACTTCTTGTTAGTGTTGATATTATAATAAATATTAAATAAACATAAATATATATTATTTATTAAAAGTTAAATTGGCTTACAAAGTTTACATATGTAACGTAAAAAAGTGAAATCGTCATCCATGCTAAGTTTTATGTATTATTAATTCAATTTAAATTCCACGCCCACTATACCCTATATTGCATTTCTATATTATTTGCGGCTATTTAGTCAAACGCTGTTTTCTCCCTTTCTTTCATTATCGGTTTGACATTCGAAAGATAAAGACACTGATTTTTTTAACTAATCACCAGCTAAGCAACTTTTATAAGTAAGGCCGCTTGTTATATAATTTTCCATGCATCCAAACTAACTTAATATAAGGCAATAATCTGAAAAACATTTACAAAAACAATATCATATTGTCTTAAAATGGATTATATGCATTGAGCATTCTATCCAAAATAAAACCCCATACAAATCGCACGTAAATACACTGAAAATATACTGTATAATTTTTTTAGTCGATTAAAAATATAATTATTCTAATTCGAATAAAAAGTTTAAGTGGAAGAGCGTCATAACAATTGACGGTCAGCAGTATGGTTATCATGCCTCATTAAGGTTAATATCGAGTTTTGAACGAAAATCGATTTAAATGTATCGATGAAAGTTCCGATTACGATGCCCTATACCGATTCCCTTGGGCAATATTTATGCAAGCACATTTAATTTATATGTTACAAGTTTTTAAAAAGCAATTCGCGTTTATCTGATCACGTGTTATTGGTTTGAACGTAATGTGGAAAAATGTTAATTTGAAATTGACGAGAATAAAAAAAACCAAAAATAAAATTCAAGGTACCGGATCATTTAAAACTATTATATAAAGAAAATTTTGTTAATTATTAAAATCCATGTAAGTACAAAATTTCAAATGTTCGTTACAATGACAGTCGGACGGTCAGACATGAAAGTGATCCTTTAAAGTTGTTTCATTGAATATACAAAACCATGGAGATAACAATCTACTGCGCTCACTACCAAGTAGGCCTGTCTCCATGCAAGGCGAAGCTATAGTTACCCTTTAAGGGTATACGACACGCACCCACTCTTTTCACCCTTCAAAACTAGTAGCTTAGAGTTCTAGTATTTTAGAAGTCTAGTAAGTAAGCATCGATATAACTATCAGTCACAAACTTCAATTTCAAAATATAATAATTTAACTCTTTATATATATAATGCTAATAATATAACTCAAACAGACACACATTATCATGTGTATATAAATGAATCCACACACACATAACCCACTCAGACATAAATATAGATTAAATATAGAATTATAAAAATAATTTCTATAACTACATATGTAATGTCTATAATATATAATATATTAATTAAAAAAATATTATTACGGAACATTATTAAGTCAACTCCTAAAAACAAATATTGAATGCCCCGTTAAGTCTAGTCGCTAGCTTAAAGACGCAGGCAGCTGTCGGGTCGGGCCGATGAAAATAATATTATAAATAAACAATACATCTAACTTTAGTTATTACAACTGATACATATACATAGATATATACAAGGATATAATAGAAAGAAAAAACAATAATTAAATTATAATAATAAGGAATATGTATACTATCGATGCTAATATTACAAATTCTAAAATAACTTTGTCTGTCGTTACTACAATATATACTTTAATAGTGTTACTTGCCTTTCACGCCACCCGGTTATGGGTTCGATTCCCACCCAGGATGGACATTTGTGTGACATGAACATGTCTATTTGTCCTGATTATAGATGTAATTATATATATAAGTACGTTTTTCCAAAAGAAAAGTAGTATATGTAGTATATCAGTTGTCTGGTTTCCATAGCACAAGCTTTGTAAAAGCTTAATTTGGGAACAGATAGCCGTGTGTGAATGATGTCCCAGGATATTATTATTTTTTTTTCACCATCCTTAACACTTTTCATATATTCGTATTATTCACAAAACCATAATGAATTATATATGTATACCTTCATCATGAATTACTCCTTTCATAGTTGAAAATCACATGGAAAGCGTTAGTTTTTGTGTTTATTGCGTTCAGACAGACAGGCATGGCAGAGGACTTTATATAATATTTTGTGATAATAGGTAACTTTTCTAGATATTGTCAATCATCAAACGATAATCTCGTTATCTTATATAATACCATCATCAATTAAAACAACCAATCCATAAACTCCTCAATAAAATACAAAATGAGATTAACATCTCTGATACTAAACATGAGCCTGTTCGCGATCATACACTATCACAGTATCCGGTAGGTATCATGTACACCGTATGTTGCTGATTATTTATTATATAAATTCATACAAACGCCTTCCGTTTGATGTTCAGTTCATCTAAGTGAACTCGGTCGACCCGCAGTGCGATATGAGGCCTGTTTTTACGTTGTAGAGTAGAAATAACACGTAGCTTACTCAGTTTATTTCAATAAAGCTCCTATTTAGCGCCTTCGTGATCAAATTCTGCTTATAAAATTATACCTTTAATTTATTTTTGATTTTTTATTTTATTTTTAGTACTAATTTTGGTCATTTAAACATTGGTACTGTAAGAATTATAAACCATTCCTTACATTGCCAATACGCCAACGGTCTTGGGAACTAAGATTTTATTTACTTTGTGCTTGTAATAACACTGGTTACTCACTGTTCAACCCAGAACACAACAAAACTAAGTTGTTTGTTTGGCGATAGAATATCTGATGAGTTGGTGGAAGTGACCCTGATAGGCTCGCACAAAGCCCTTGTAGGGCTTTTAAAAAGGCCTTTACAAAAGTTATTACTACGACATGTTTCATAAGAATTAATTCAATATTTTCTGGGTAGTTATTGTTAATGCATAATTCAAAACATATACATTATTAGAGACTTCTTTTGTGTTAGAACAACAATCATCAAGTGATTAAAAATCACTAAGTTTTTAGATTTATTTTCATTTATTTTTTAAATAATATTAGCAAATTTTAAAGAATTAACTAATTTTAATCCAGCATCGGCATCCTGCTAATCAACGAACGAGGCTCTGGCGACCGAAATCGTGGCAACCGTGGTAACCGCACAAATACTGAAATTCAAAAATGCAAATCCTGATAGCGGGCAGCAGCGCTATTAGTGAAAGATTTCCAGCCACTGCGGTCACCAACCCTGCCTGCCGAGCGTGGTGACTAAGGCAAATGCCTCCCTATGAGCGACAACACAAATTCACGGCCCCCAATTCGGGATGGTTAGCATTCTATGGGGAAGGCTTTGTTCCAGCAGTGGATGGCAAAAGGCTAAAAAAAAAGTTTAAAGCTTGTGTTAGTAGTTAGTAGTCACTATCCCATGGGGCTAGAATCGAACCTGCGACTTTTACATCGCTAGGCGGCTTGTAAACCATTGCGCTATTGTTGCTTCTTGCAAAATATAGAAAACTTATGTGAATTGAAAATTGGCATAGTCACTCCGTTTACGATATTGAAGCTCACTTTCATCATCTGAAATTTTTAATATAAGTTTTCAAATAAATTAAAAAATTAAAGAGGTAACTTTGTATGATTACCCTTATAAAGTCAGGATGGGCAGCTGGTAATTATATACATAATTATTTTTGTCCTATACCAATTGCCGATTGATTGACTTGTATATACACCAATTAACGATAATTCTATGTTTTGAATACACATAATATGTAATACGAGTGTGTGTGTTATCACATTTCTCAGAATAGTAAAAAGCAGACACATTAAGAAAAAAAATCGTTTCGCGGCAGATGTAAAGCGTTGAAAATTATAGCTATTCAACAAAATTTTAGTTTAGAATAATAAAAATATATAAGTTTATTTAATCGGTGGCTTAGAGGTGCGCAATGGCTTAAGAGAGCGTCTTGCCGTTTGCCATCATGGTATATGGCATTCATACTCCCAAGGCCCACCAATATATTTATAATAATAGATGTTTTCATGAGATCCTGACCCACTAAAACCACAGCGATAGAAGTCTGCGGCGTGGAGCGAAAATCGCATCGCGGCCCTCCCGTGCTTTGCTTCTTCGTCCATTTCTTTGCGATGATCTTAATATCTGAAATAGGACGGGTGACGGCCTCGCCAAACGCGACCACAGCCTCAGGGTTACGCCCTATATTTTAAGAGCTCAGAGGCTGTATCCTATGAGCCACTAGATCAACTCGACTTTAATAAATAATAAAGTATATGTTAGCACTACGTAACGCAATACATTTATTATATTTATTAACTTGAACCGAAGATTAATTACGATGTTATGTGACTAAGTTATAACTTACGTCTGATTACAGTAATTTCTTATAATTGCCGGTTGATAAAATTTACATATTATTATTAATAGGTAGGTACATCTTCACGTTATTAAAACTGATATTAATTTCTAAGTATATGAATTATCGTAAAAGCGAATAATTAATTACAAATATGTATAATACTATTTGTCTGGCTTCGCACGGAATAAGGTTGTATATAAAATGTTTATATTTTTTGAACAAACATACAAAAAACAAAAAGTATTTTTTATAAGAGAACGTTTCTTGGGCGTACGGTATAACAATCTCCAAATTATCATCAAAATTGGATAATTAGTAATTAACGAGGATTTAAACGACAAACGTACATTCATTTTTAGTTATATAGATAAGTATTTTTATGTATAATGTACATTTATATAATTTTAAGTAAAAGCAAGTTCGAAGTTATAAATATACTTGATATGTATGAAGCCTTGTTAATGAAATGACTAGATTATAAGAGTGCGGATCACAAAGTCTGAGTGAGAGTCGAGATTGGAGTAAAACCCAGATGAACCTAGATGAAAATTCTAGGTGGGGTTAATAAATATTTAGTTATTTTGCAAGCCGGAGAAAGAAAGTTGGAAAAGTTCAACCCCGTGCGTGAAAGCACGTAATTTCTAAGGCCTAATTCTAAGGTCTAATTCTAAGGTCTAATTCTAAGGTCTGCAGCCTTACGTCTAGTCACTAGAACACAAAGGCAGTCAAATAGAAAATAAACTGTCACGCTTACTCGTTCTTACAAAACAAACTTCATCAACAAATTACAACATAAAATCTTCAAGCAATGTAGTAGCGCTTTATCAAATGCAATTACATCGCAATACAAAATAACATTTTCCCTGTATGTCAAAGTTCATATGTTCGTACAAAATAGTTTAATGCTTATACTCAACCTCGTTTCCATTAGTTTTCCTTTACGCAATTAAAGCGATAAGTCGCTCATACGTTTCCCGCTAATTGTGACAAAGTATGTAATTGGTCACATTTACGGAATAATCTTGATAATATAATTAATCATACAAAAAGTGGCGTTGGTGGTAGCGTTTATCTTATTACCCGTACCTTTATTTTGCTAAATGTTTCTCCGTAAAGAGTTCGGCTCGAATTCATTTGTTTATACATACATATCATATATGTTTATATTGTTTTGTAAAACGACTTCAAGTCAATAAATCATGTTTATTTTAATTATGTACTAAAACCTTTTAATAAGTCCAGTCGCTAGAACAAGTGGTAAAAGCCACCGCTGCAATGCAAACTTGGCCAAACCATTCAGTTTTCATGTGCTTAACTGTTCATCAATATTCATCTTGTGCTCGGCGGTGCATCACACCATACGCTATAAGTCTTTAATTTTTCTTCTTGTATCTCTTTCTAGATTGATATGAAAATAAAACCACCCATGCTAAGCGCGGCTGTCTTCTTGAGGAGAAGGCTTGGAGCTGGATCCACATGAGGTAGAACTTCATCTGATACATGCAGTTTTCTCACGATGATTTCCTTCACCACCGAATATGAGATGAATTATAAGCATAAATTAGGTAAATGAAAATTCATTTGTGTAGGCACGGTTTTGAAATCGATATCATCAGTTTAGAATTCTAGCCATTGTGGGCCTTCACGACTTCTCCTTATATACGATATTACTTGGAAAAAATATTTTTCGTGCTCTTTATAAAATTGTCATAGCGATTGGCTAGAAGTTATACGTTATGCGGCATCATCTACCAGCGAATTATAAGTTATCTGAAACCAAAAACCCGCTGGATTTCTTTCGCCGGTTCGTCTCAAGGTATTTTCTCTTCCGAACAAATGGGGCTTTAAAATTTGATGATCTATACGTAAGTGTAATGCTTCTATATTGGGGAAAGTATTGCCATTTTATTTGATTTGAATAACTTGTATAATACAAAAAACTTCTCCATGTATATATATACCACCTTTACTTTACAGCTTAACAGTGCCGGAGTCTATCAATTTCAAACAGTGTATGTACAAAATCAAATTTTTATATATAAGATTAACGCGTGCCTAATCGACTTGTCATTAACATATTGAATGTCATTAAAACAAAATGATTCGACATTTAATTAAACAGCAATGATGGATAGCCCATGAAATGTATATCACAAAGCTACCGTAACGCTCTATTTAATGATTAATGACTAGACCCGAATTAATGATAAATGATAACGGTGATAATTAATTATGAATTTTTGTGGTTCAAATTGTGTGATTAAGTATAAAAAGGTTTCAATGTCGTTATATTATCGTATAAGAAATAATATATATGTATAAATATATATAATATATATATATATAAGTGACACAAGAAACTATTATATATATTTTTATGTATTTTCCTTCAAACTCCACACTAAGAATATATATTTTTTAATATTGTGTAATAACTGCAAGGAAATAAGTTTAAGTATATTCAAATACTTATTTGTCACGGTTTTTTATCATATATATTATTTACTCAAGCGAAAGCTTCATAATAAAGCAATCATCATAAACAAATTATGGCCAACGTTCATTCGGTCTGTCGTTATGTCGATATAATTCTAACAGAATTTATAATTCATGACTGAACTAAATTGACCGACAACTACAGCATGTAACCCAAGTTAGAAAATTATTCAGCGCTTTAAAGCGGTTATCCGCTTTAGCGCTATCCGGTTACCGTATTTTAAGAGTATTTCTATTTTTCAACGTTCCCTGGGATGTGGGTCAGATTGTGAGCGGGCGACAATAAATAGAGCATTTGACTTTAACCTCTGAGCGATTTAAAATGGATATTGTAACGGTCACGATGTAACCTACGAAGAAAATTTCAATTTTGGATACGGTATATAGTCGTTAATATTTATGGGTATTAATAAAATTATTACATCGTTTAACTGACTAAGTTGTCTTTCCTTAACATTTTTTTTTAAATATATTGCAGTAACTATGACGATTTTTTTGGTGGTTGTCAATGATTCGATTTAAAAAAAAGAGATTTTGTCTTAAATAAAAAATCATACTATTTAATAAAATCGTAATCATATTAAAATATTGACAAAGTCAAAGTAAAAAAGTCTTTATTCAATAGAAGCGTTACACTTACTTATTAATTGTCATGAATCTATCACACTTGAACAGTTGAAACTTAAAGGTTGGTTTGAATACAAAAAAAAAAACAAATTAAATACAGTTACATTATTTCAGTAGTCTTACCAAAATTGCCTCGTTGGTCTAGTGGCTTGATGTAAGGCTTCAGACCCGGAGGTCCCGCAGACCCGGAAGTCCTGGGTTCAATTCCCAGGTCGGACCAATAAGAAGTTATTGGGTTCTTCTGTCAGAATATTCTCAGTAGCAGCCCGGAGTCTGGAAGTTGGAAGTGTGTATAATACCGTACCTCGGAAAGCACGTAAAGCACATTGGTCCTGCGCCTGAACTCTTTCCGGTCGTGTCAGATTGCCGTCCTATCGGATTATGAGAGTTAGGAGATATTATAGTGCAGAAGTATGTGCGCAAACACAAGTGCACTCTCTATGGGAATCTGCGAAGTTGAGCAATCTCTCTTGAGATTGGCCGCCGAGGCAAAATCGGTCTGAAGGACATTATTATTATTAGTCGTAATAAATAAGAGTAACTACAGAGCATTTTGCTGACTTCTCGGTACAATTAATATTTCAAATCGGTAGTTAGACTTATGTAGAACTGATATAAGATATTTGTAAACTATGTAATTAATAACTATTTATGGAAGTCCACTTCAAGAAAGTATCATTGAAGAATCAAAAAAGTTACACATACATACATACGAGAGGCAAATACACAAAATAGTTAATCATTTGCTCATTAAATTTTTATCATAAAAATAAATCATATAAAATATAAATAACGCTTTAATCATACTTAACTAAGTCTCATAACCTCTAATACAGAGTATACAAATATTTTCTATTTCTTTATAATCACTGCTGGTAGGGCTTTGTGCAAGCTCGTCTGGGTAGGTACCACCCACTCATCAGATATTCTACCGCAAAACAGCAATACTTGATATTGTTGTGTTCCGGTTTGAAGGGTGAGTGAGCCAGTTTAATTACAGGCACAAGGGACATAAAATCTTAGTTCCCAAGGTTGGTGGTGCATTGGCTATAAGCGATGGTTGACATTTCTTACAATGCCAATGTCTAAGGGCGTTTGGTGACCACTTAGCATCAGGTGGCCCATATGCTCGTCCACCTTCCTATTCTATAAAAAAAAAAAAAAAACAACCTTGGGAGCGATAGGAAAATAAAATCCGCTGAGCTTCTTTCGCCGGTTCTTCTCGGACTTGTGTATTTCGCCAATGTCACGTGTGAAAGAGAGTACACGAAGGAGATTGATTAGTAAGTCTGTAACGACTTAATTGAATTATGAAGGCATAAAAAAACCAGATTCTTCTTCTTTCTTTCAAAACATAAAATATTTGTTATTAATATAGCGATGTTATTTAATTGGTGGAAATACTCCGTAGTTTCTGTATAGAATCTACTTTTTCTCAGTAGAATGTACATCGCACTGGTGGTAAGTTATCATCTATATTTATAAAAGAATAACTGACTATTATATTAACGCAAAGCCCAAACTACCTATAAATTATGTACTATAAACACTATGAAAATTTAGATACGGGTTCCTTTTACAAATCACTAAGAAAGTATTTTTGAAAATTTAACTCATAAGGTGATAAAGGAGATTAAAATTTGTATGAAAAGCCTTTTCTGAAGAAACAGATTTGGAAATTGGTTTCTAATGAAACAATTCTGAATTATGACGCAAGCAAAGCCGCGGGTAAAGCGCTACTTTATAAAAACATACATTACTTAAGCATATTTTGATTTGATTTAATTATAATGATAAAATATTTTTGTATCATTTGAGTGTTTTATTTTTTTCTCACATTCAAGTCCCCGTGAGAACTTAAAGCCGGGAATTGGCGCATCCACTTTAGGACACCACGCCAATGCTATCGCGACCCGCTTGTGATCATCATCCGATACTTTAGACAGCTGCCCGCTGATTTATTAAGATGACTTACGGTCGGAGTTGCAGCGGTTTGAAGTATTGCAGCAGAAAATATATTTTCATAAGGTTTTTTTTATACTAAAGATGTTAAGAATAATTTGTTGAATCCTTACTATAAATGTATATTTTGTCTGCAAAATAAAAAAAAAAATCTGGCCATATATACTTTAAATAATTACATATTAACTTAACATTTCTAGGCCCTCCTAAATACGTTATAATAATTACTTATATATCGTGTCAAGTGTAGTGCCCCTGAAAGTGATCTTATACATGTAAGTCAGTTTAAGTAAATAATGCATGGATATATTATATCAAAATACAGTGCAATATATTTATTAAAAAATACAACTAGCCGGATAGCCTAGTAACACAAACGTAGAAATAACGTTTAAAAATTGAACGTTGTCAGGCGCTAATCCAATTTCGATACTAAGAATATTACAATCAATTAGTCCCTCATTTTTTTATTGTGGTTTCTTTAATTCGCAAACAGACATATTAACTTAAAAAGGTACTACAATTTTATTTATTTATATAGATTAATTTAATAGGAAGAAATTTTATTATAAATTCGGTGACATTGAATAGATCATTTACAATTAGAACTATGATAAATATAATAATAATAATATCCTGGGACATCATTCACACACGGCCATCTGATCCCAAACTAAGCAGAGCTTGTACTATGGAAACCAGACAACTGATATACTACATATACTAATTTTCTTTTGTAAATACATACTTATATAGATAATTACACCCAGATTCAGGACAAACAGACGTGTCCATGCATACGAGTGTCTGTCCTGGGTGGGAATCGAACCCACAACCTTCGGCGTGAAAGGCAATTAACCTACCAACCACGCCAACCTGCCCACAAATATTAATTATATTAGCGAGTATGGTTAAAACGCCATTACTTTGATAATACCCTAACTGTAACGAATGATTCACGAACGGTTTGGGTCGACACGACGCCGTTTTAAGCTCAAAACAGTATTTTTCCTTCAAACCACGTAAATGGATAAATTGTTTGATATACCATGGAAATATTTTTCAAATGGTTATGTTTAATTTATATAATTGTAATTAATTATCAAATTTGAAACACACAATTAGAGAATTTAATGTAACATGAATGACAACATCGAGAAAAATATACATATTTTTTTAATTATAATTCTGTTAACGTTACAGCTAGGCAGCTAGCAGGTTAGGAGATGATAAACAAAATTTATATATAATTTGCTCATGTAACAGATATTATGAATGGTACATAATAGTGTAATTAAAAACATTACGGCATCGCGTCTGTTGTCATTGTCAATTTACAGCGATTTGAATTTGTTAAGAAAACGTGGTATTTATTTTTTATTTATAAAAACATACTATACATCGAATATGTACCTGCTAAAACTGAATCGTTGAATTAATAATATTTTGAATGCCCACTAATGGTTTACTAGTATCTTGCCTCTGAATATTCAATTTACAGAGCTTCAAAAATGTCAAAAATATGTGCCCGTTTTTTTTATTTCAAATTTGAAGCGCTTTAACTCAAAAACATTAACTGGATTAAATCGACTCCTATTGATCTGAAGTTTAACCGTTATCGAATAGCATGAGCAAATCATATATCAAATTGCTCACCCGCTTCCTAGCCATTATGCCTAGTTGCCTGGTCTGCAAAGTGTAATTCAGAAGCCACTATTGAATAGCCACTTTCGAATCAGACGACGATAAATAACGGATAGTAGGATACATGTATGACATAAAAATAAGCGTCAATTATACGTAAGCAAAATGTTTTTTTTAATGTAAACAGGCTATATTAAGTTGACAATTGCTAATCAAAGTACTCAGTCCTAGAAGTATTGTATTCTCATTTTGCTAATGTGTTTTACATAATGCAGACGTCATAGCTATTACGTTTACTATAACCGAAAAGCTTAATTCTATAATCTATTAATTAATAGGTAAAGACAAATCAGTTCAGTACCTTTTTCTCCTCTGTTTATTCAAATATTTAATTTAATTATGTTTGGTATTGACGAGCTTCAGTGTTACCAAAAAAAAGTAGAGTAGATAAAAAAAAAATCGAAATATGAAAATTCATATTCATAATGTTTTCTTCATTAAATATGTTCATGATCGAATTTTGAACACTGACCGAACACTAGTATTCATAAAGCGAATAAATATCACAATATAACATTTAAAATCAACAATAAAGGTTTCTTGAAGTTTAAAACGAAAAAAAGTAATATCGTGATTACATTGTAAGCAGAGCGAGCTGTTTTTTTTTTTAATTTGATATCAATTTTAGGTAGTTTTCATACACATTAAGTATTATAAGATATACTGGCCGTATCGAGAGCTACACACATGTTATAATGTATTTAAAAGATATGACAGTTTATATTTTATAGCGGTTAATTTGTTTAAGCATGCGATGCTCCGGTAGCATTTTAATGACGAGTAACGACACGCGCTTTAGGCTGTATATGAAAAGGTCTTCGCGATAAAAACTTAGCGACTAAAACGTATAATAAAAAATTAATAATATATGATCCACTTGTGTCATGGTGTCCTGGTACTCAAGATTAATCTTCAATCAATCTTATTTAAAATGATTTCATTATTATTAATTAAATTAAAAAATATATATAATTTTAAAATAATATTTCATAACTTTGATTAAATATAATTAGAGGATTGTTTTGTATAATTATAACAATTTTATTTTTGGGGGCTATGAAAATATATATTAAAATATTATATATTCTTCTGGCACTAATATATCAAAAAACATAGTGTTGAAACAACTAAACATATGCTCGTTTGTATATCCGTGACTGTAGCTATTGTTTATAAGCAGGTCGCTCAAGCTTATAACTTAAAAAATATACGACTAAAATATAAAATTTTATGTGAACAGCACGAGGGGATCGAATCGACGATTTCAGTAAAAGTAAGTGTTATTGCTTAATTTGAACACAACCGTATCAGTTATTTTGATATTTATCGGAAACTGTGAAATTCGTATGTTTATAGGCGATGAATTTAACGATATCGTTTTATATTCGCCAAAAATTACGCGTTACTGGAACGTTACGATGTTAATTATTTCTACCAAAAAAGGTACGTAATGAGCCTTCGTTTTCGATATTAGATCGATTCTTTTAATACAAGAGTATTTTATTAAAATAAAAGAAGTAGTTTTGACAGTTCTATATATAGTTTTTGTTGTTAGTCGTATTTTCTAAGTGGTCCAGTGGCTTTATAAGAGATCACGAGGTCTTGGGTGGAAGACGTTTGTTAAGAAATGTCATTAGCAACCTAGGGCTAGAGTTAACAGTGTTACACTATAATCCTGTGCAGTGCTGTTTCTCTGATTTAGACTTAAGAGGCGGAAGGCTGCAGGGAAGGCTTGATTGCTGAACAATATATTAAGGATATTCTTCTTCGTCATCCCATCAGGTGCTAAGAATTTATCGGCAATTCCTCTTGCTAATGCACTGTAATATTTATTGTGAAGAAGAATTCTGGAATGGTTTCAATATTCAGACTATGGACCGCCCAGCACTTGGTTCCAATACGGATCCAATCATAATGGGACAAGTTCCAACAAGGAACCCGGCATCAGCACACATTACCAAACAGATGAAAGAAGAATTATATGTAAACTGTAATTATGAAATATATATGTTTTATCATGATTGGATTTCTTTTTTATTTAATTTATTAATTGAAGAAATTATTTCAAAGCATTCAATTTGCTGACATTTTATTAGCATCTCACATCACACATTTTAAATAGTACTGAACTATATGGTACGTTAATTATACCATTCCAAAAGCCTAACATAAACTTTTAGAGGAAATACATATATATTACACCGCCTAACTGTGACATCAATTTCATCGCCCACAAAGAAATTTGGTAACTCCGTTCTTTGTCGCACTTCTAAAAAATGGAATTCTTTATCAGCTCACGTATTCCCCTCCTCTTACAATCCGGGTTCCTTCAAACGGGGCCTGAAGAGGCATCTTGCGGGCCGGCAAGGCGGGGGCAGCTAGTGCAGAACATTCTTCCCGACTGTTCTGGCCGTCGTCGCGTTTGGACTCTACTACCACTTACCATCAGGTGGAGTAGAGTCATTTACCTAAAATATCCATTATCATGAATAAAATTAAACAGAATTTATAAATAATTAATTAAAAGGAAATTAACAACATTCAATGGAATTATAAATATGTTCATAATTATATATTTTAAGTGTGAGTGTGTGAGTTTTCTATTATATTCTCAAACATAGTGTAAACTAAGCCCTTTATAAAAGTTTATTATAAATTTTCCCTCAAATTTATTTATTTATTTGATAGCATTTAATTATGGCAATACTGTTCATAAATCGAGCCGAAACGAATCGATACCAGAAGAGAATCGAGTACGTATCGAATGATCCCTTGATTGTGAAATGTATACTCCGAAAAACGGCTACAACAATATATTTTATTTATTTTTGATTAAAACCCATAAATATGTAACGATGTGTAATCGATTTTAATTGATTTCGCATATATTCGTTATTAATTTTAACGTCGTGGCTATGTCACTATAAGATTTATCGAGATAATCGAGATGATTTCGTATTATTGCTTTTTAAATAATACTTTGCCGTAATCAATAAAGTTTTAATGGAAAATTGTTTCACGTAATATACATTGACAGATTAAAATATATATTAATTTTATGAATGTTTTTAGATCAAATGGGTAAATTTTAATGATTGTATAATTAATCTAAGACAATCGAAACGTGTTTGATAATTTAATAATGATGATATACTTCTGTCTGATTTCGGTTACAGCGGAAATATAATAATGCTCTTTCAAATATTCATACAAACACAGGACCTCGTAACTTTAACAATCCGATGGAACGGTAATCAGATACGATTGAAGAGAGATCAGTGGCAGAACCAACTAATATACGTACGTGCTTTCCGAGGCAAAGAAATCTAAGAACAGCCTGATCTTCGAAACTTCAGACTGACACGGATAACTTGAAAAATTCAATAACTTATAAACGCCCAATCTAGGATTTGAACTCAGAACTCGGTCTTGTAAGCTAGATACTAGACCAACGAGGATATTTAACAATAACATATATATAAGATAAAATGTTTAACATCTATCTAGATGTTAATTTCAAAATACAAACATACAAAAATAAAAACAAGGGTATATCCATGGCCACCCTTGGTGTCGTCATGGGAGACTTAAAAACTGTGAAATGCATCTCGCATTCCATTCATTAGGAAACTTCGACAAATCGGTCTTAACAAAAACCTTAATAGTCCATTATGCGCATGCGCATATCTATAAAAAGTATATATCAAGGTGTGACTTAACACTTCTATCTTATGTTACTGCGGAAAAACTTACCATTCTAGATATTTCCTTGCATTTATTGACACCTTCAGTGCTTTAATGGACCGTTTAATTGAATTTTAATCCTATAATGTATTTTATTACATTGATTATAAGTCTATCGTATTTTATACAAAAAATTGAAAAAA
Source organism: Nymphalis io (assembly GCF_905147045.1). Lineage (NCBI taxonomy): Eukaryota > Metazoa > Arthropoda > Insecta > Lepidoptera > Nymphalidae > Nymphalis > Nymphalis io. Next base: position 1,195,301 of record NC_065903.1, read on the forward strand.
TAAGAATGTTTTATTAAGTACATGTTAATAAATATAATCATTTCTAAATACTGGTAACCAAAACTAAAATTACAAAGAACACAATTACTGAAAATGTATAAGAGAATTAACGGCCTATAAGTGTTCTTCTACTGCGCTGCGACCTCCAAAAATATTTGGAACTTCTTCCAACGCTAGTTAGATACACATGCGTCAAATTTTCATCCGAGTATTAAAATTCGGTAGTGCTTGCCCCTGAGCAGGGCTCGATCGTATTTATATAAGATTTTGTTTTCTAAGCACTGGTCCATTTTGGCTCTCATAATTTCAAATATATAATAATTACGCTTTGAACATATAATACATATATACAAGTAATAATAGGTAATGTGAAGTGCAGAAATGACATAATATAATAAACGATAGGTAAGTGATATTTCGATTTTCGAACAACGTGGTTTTGCGGCTGTTTAGTTAAACATGATTTGTCTTTTCTGTGATATTTGATTAATTAAAAATAATCAACCCTAGACAACATTTATCAGATAATATTTGACATAAAAAAGTAAATCTACTTAAAATAATTAAATAATTATTACTTAAAGCTATTTTATAAATATGTGTGTCAAAAAGAATATGACTTTCAGTGCGTCCACTCTCAACCAGGCCTCAGGCAGAATTATTATCAGCGTTGTGGTATTTCCGCAAAATGAAATCTACAACTTTACATCTCTTACTATTTCAAAACAAAAATATTTACATTTATGATTAGAAAACTTAAGATTAATTTCATGATTGATAAATGTTGATAAAAGGTTTCAGGGACAAAAATTAACAACAAGCAAATATTCCAATTTAAAAACTTCATCTCCTCTTAATTATAAACTTTGGAACTTATTAAACCAAACTGCTCATTTGGATATGTGAATATATGTTACAGAATTTCATTCAAATCTTGTATTCACGAGATAAATTATTACAAGAATAAAAACATTAAGACTCAGTGTTGCTTGGCTAGTTAAAAGACATCCGTACTTGTTATACGTAAACTTGTGTCAGAATTTTAAGGTGTCATATTGGCCATTAACCTTTGTTTCAAATAATAAACCTAAATGAAGAACACTTACAAAATATTACTTAATTTTTATTTTTAAGTTTTTTGTTTAAACAACATCTTAATTAAAATTCGAAAAAAGAAGGAAATAAATTAGACTTTAATTGCAATAAATTTGACACGTTTACATGATTATCCCATAATGAAAACAATTTGCCACGAACTGACATCAAACCGACGACCCCCTGCAGCACTGTATATGCTTCAGACGGTCGTTTAAACGTATATAGGTATAACACATAACGCCATACATGGTAAGTGTTATGTATAGAATAATATATGGTAAATAAGCGTTTTATAAGCAGAACATTACATATCCTCCTATGCTTTATTGAAGACCAAATTATACCATGGATGTGGTAAATTTAAAAGTCGTCAACTATTCATGTGTTCGTGTTTTGATTTAAAGAATGATGAGCTAATTAATATAAGGGTTGAACGAAAACATTGATTTCAACAATATTTATTTACCTTTTTTTTTTATATATTTATGATTGATTGATAATACTTTAATAACAAAAAAATATTAAGTATTCTGTGTGAACACGTCGCTGTCCGATGTTTCTATATTACCATCCTGCTAAAATGTCGAATGTCTGGTACTGACTTTTATTATATTTTGGTGGTATAATAAAGTATATTTTTTCTTTTGTATATTACAAAAAATAAAACGTTTTTACGTATTAATAGCTTTTTTTTAATAAGTTTCGTTCTAATTTTAAATTTGAATTAGAAACTTAATACGGTAATGTTTTTTTTTATTTATTATTATTTTAAGACAGTTGAGCAAGGGCGAAAGTAACCGAAGTTCGAGTTCACTCCATGTTATTACTACACTACAAGAAATTCGAGATGATCCAGTGGTTAGAACGCGTAAACCTTAACCGATGATCGTGGGTTCAAGCCCGGACAAGCACCACTGAATTTCACGTGCTTAATTTGTGTTTATAGTTAATGTCAAGGATAAAATTGTGAATAAAACTTGCATGTATCTAATTTCACTGAAATTCTGCCACATATGTATTCCACCAACCCGCATTGGAGCAGAGTAGTGGAATAAGCTCCAAACATTCTCCCCAAAAAAAAAAGAGGAGGGGAGGCCTTAGCACAGCAGTGGTACATTCACAGACTGTTACTGTACTACAAGAAATAATTAAGAACCACTGTCGCCGGCGCCGCTTGAACCTTACTTTCTAAGAAGTTTTATCATGTCCCTTGTACCTGTTATATGTCGGTCCGACTCACGATTCAAACCGAACCCTAGTAATAAAAAGTATTGATATTTGGCGATAAAATGATAGATGGATACATGATAACCCACCCGGATGGGAAGAAACCTATCCATAGGGACCGGACTGTATACCCACTAAAACTCCTGGAATTACCGTCTTTGACACGTACTGAAGATGCTAATGGATCGTTCGGTCGGCGAAGCTCGCCTCCAATCCAAAATAGTATTAAGTAATAAATGTGTCAAATCACAGATAATTATGGCGTTATTCAGCTCGTAAAACCTTTAGAATAAATACTAAAAGCGATTTAAATCTTCTTAATTTATAATTTCGAATGATTAATTTTATTAAATACCACATCCAATCTTTACGTCATCATGTTCACTAAACATTAAACCTTTTTGCTTATAAATTCTTAAGTAAAAATGTCGGTCCGTTTGTTTATAGTTGAAAAGTAACGATACGTTTAATAAGTGCATAGTTTTTCAACGTAATTAGTTCCCGTACAAAGATGTAGAGCGGTGTTCTAAGGCATTCTCGTCTAGGCGGTTTATTTTTATTTAAATGAAGTTTATTTTATAATTCTGTCATAATTATATATATATTTTTTAATGTTTCGTAGATCTAAAGCAAAAACGTAATCTTTGTATAGCTCTCTTGACTTGACCTTTTTTTAATCTTCTGGATAACGTCTAGCGAAAAGTATTCATATTAAATACGGTGACGCAAATCACATGTATGTAACATATATAAGCACAATTAAATTTCCGAGATTGATTTTATGTATAATATGAAAAAAATATCTTTTACAAAAATGGTTATGTTTTATATAATATAAAATGAATGGGCTTAAAAATAAATGCAGAAATGCTATATTATTTATATATATTTAAAAATTATATTTATATATATATATATATATATATATATATATATATATATATATATATATTGTATGACCTCAACTACAAATATACAATGCAATATTCCAAATAAAAAAACCGCCGTCAAAAAATTATGATATATAAAACCTCTTTGTCATAATTATTATTCTTTAAAATACATATTGATAAAATATGTCGTATCTTATCTTATAGTTATAATTTATCAATAAACATTTAAGCTTTAACATGAACATCTGTAAATACAGCTTAGGTTTTGTATCTCATTCGTAGAAGACAGGTGTGGCAAAATATGTTTTAAAGATTTAAGGACCTCTAACACAGGAGAGGAGCCGTAGTTGCAAATAATGTACGAACGAACAGAATATTCTCGACGTGCTGGAGATAATGTGGACGTCATAGGGATTTTACATTGGATTCGATAATAATATTCCCGATTTATTTAACTTTGCTTATTAATAAATTAAAATCTCATGTAAAAAAAAAACTTTTATAAATAATGAATACTACACAATACAAGATTATACATAATAAAATTTAATTGTATTTCATTGACTCTCTAATTAAAAGGCTGAATGATAGTAACTACTAAATTTCTTGCCGAGTGATTTATTTGAAAATTACTAATTAGTTTTGGGATTTAGGACCCAATTTTGAAGTTACACCTATTTGAGACACTGAGTTGCCGACATTGTTTTTTATTCAATTTATCTTTGTTATTACTTTTATATTTTTCGATTCAATAATAGTTTTTGTTATTTTTTAGTATTTAAAATGTAGTATATATTATATCTTGCATTGATTGTTAAGTATACATATATATTCTATGTGCTAGGCCTTCTTATTCCAAGTCCTTTTTTTTATTATTCTTATTTGGTAAGGGGCTTCGTGCAAGCCCGCTTTAGTAGGTATCACCTATCACAAATTCTACCGCCAAACAGCAATACAATACAATACAGTATTTAGAGGTTAGAGGAGTACAAAACAGTATTTAGAAGTTTAAAGTGCTACTACATAAAGTTTCCAAGGTTGTTGGTTCATTGATAATGTAAGAAATGGTTAATATTTCTTAGGTACTACCCAATGTCCATTGGCAGTAGCGACCACTTACCATTAAGTGGCCCATTTGCATATAATAATTTAAAAAATGAATAAAGGCTTATCACATAAAATTATAACATTGAAATAAATAAGATTTAATGTAACAAATCCGGGTAAGTGTCTAGGCACCATAAGCAATAAACAAAATCTAATATTTCATTTAACAGAGCGTGTTCTTGCTAAGTATAACTCAGGCAGCAGGTAGCAGCGTACGTAGACGATATATCATAAACGACATTTACACCCTCTCTCGGATAAATATTTTATATCATAAGAGAAATATTTAAGAACGTACCAAAAAATAAAATAACAATGACAAATAATATTCTTTATGTTAAAATGTTAACTTTATAGAAAATTTATTCTTTGCACTGTAAAATGGCAGAAATCAATTTTTGTAATTAAAACACTGCTCTGTAATAGATACGGCAGTAATATTGATCTAATTAATAAAGAGGTACTGGTGGTAGGGTGGTACTTTACTGGTGGTACTTTTTTTTTTTTTTATAGAATAGGAAGGCGGACGAGCATATGGGCCACCTGATGGTAAGTGGTCACCAACGCTCTTAGACATTAGCATTGTAAGAAATGTCAACCATAGCTTACATATCCAATGCGCCACCAACCTTGGGAACTAAGATTTTATGTCCCTTGTGCCTGTAATTACACTGGCTCACTCACCCTTCAAACCGGAACACAACAATATCAAGTATTGCTGTTTTGCGGTAGAATATCTGATGAGTGGGTGGTACCTACCCAGACGAGCTTGCACAAAGCCCTACCACCAGTAAACGGTACGGTCCTGCGCCTGAACTCTTTCCGGTCGTATCGGATTGCCGTCCCATCAAATTATGAGAATTAGGAAATAGAGAGTGCACCTATGTTTGCACACACACACTTGTGCACTATAATATATCCTGCGTAGTTGGTTAATCTCTCTTAAGATTGGCCGCCGTGGCCAAAATCGGTCTGAATGTTATTATAAGTAGCTACGCTTAAGACTTGTTCTGACAAGAGTGATGTTAATACATTTTCTGTCTCATTATGACGTATATATTGCTACGTATTATATCTCTTGTACCTCTTACATTATTTGTAAACAAGTTGACGAATTCCCCTCACTGTAACATATTTTCATACAAATGGATCAAAAATATGAGCCTCTCATCAGCGAAGAAATATGACTGCAACTCCTTATGTTTTAATGTGTATAATTTAAGTTATATAATATTATTGGATGGATTGTTCCGCTTTTAAATTTTAGAACACAGGTAGTTTGAGATACAGAAATTAATGTACTTTTTGTATTGATTGAACGAAATGAGCAACGGTTAACCAATAAATAAATCTCGTCTGAAAAATAAGTTTTTGGTTTTTAGGTTTTAAAGAATTATTTTTGCTTGAAAAGTTGACACTTGTTTGATTGATTACACCTTAGTATATGTTGTTAAATAGAAGTGTCATATTAGGAATATCACGGTAAAATTGAGTTTAAGGTAATGGACAAATTTCAAACCTGGGTTCCTTTAAACCACGCGTGAAGAGGCATCTTGTCCTGCCCTGCCCGGCAAGGCGAGGGCGGCTAGTGTAGAACATTCTTTCCGATTGTACTGGCTGTTGTCGCGTTTGGACTCTACTACCACTTACCATCAGGTGAAGTAGTCATTTGCCCTCCCGGCACATATAAAAAAAACATTTCAACAGATAAAGGGATAAAAAGCATATCAACAGGATGACTTGATATCATTTCCACAGTATCTGTTCTAAGGATTAGCATCGAACCACTCACATGCTCGAACTGTATCTGTCATTTGCAAGATATATAATGGCGGTTCATTCAATTTGCAATGTTTTTGCTTTAATGCATGCGCACGCGTTGATTACAGTTCCCGTGTGAAGGGGCTTTATATTCTTTTTTGTCCCACTTTACTGATATACGTGTTTTGAATCTCGTGCTGTTTGAATTAACTTTTTTAGTCCGTGAAAATTATTCGTAAAAACGTAATGAGGTCATAATATATGTTATATATTATATTAAGTATGTCTACCGTCTGAATACGCAATTTTGCACTAAAGATGTTATCATCATCAATAATGAAATTATTAGGAACATATTGTCTAAGAATAATTTAAAAACTATAGACAGATAGGTAGAATACTACTGAAAGATACTTTTACATTATTTTCAAAAATATATTTAAGAATTAGGAAGAACAAATTGGTCAATCTTTGTTCAGTAAGAAAAATAAATACTATAAAAATGATTACATCGAAGATGCACCGATAAAAATAGTATTTACGAGTGATACTAAGTTCAAGCAAAATAGCACAGCTTTGCCAGAAATTATACCATTATTTAAATAAAAATAAAAAAACAATTCAAAAACATTTTTATAATATTTTCCAAATATTTAGTCATATAAATTTAATATCTGACATAGAAGTCGACGCTTATCACTAATTAGACAAGGTTCCAATATATTACTCATACTCAATTAGAAAAATATTTTTACTGTTACATTCGTTCTGCTAACCAAATTTCCGTCAAATGTGCAAAAGCACAGATCTCTCTATTTCCTCACTCTAACAGGTGTATTCCAATACAACCATAGACAAATGAGGCGTATTACTATCAAAGGCGTAGGCGTCACTAAGTTTCAACTTCAGGATGCTACTAAGAAGTTATTGAGATAAAAATCCAAAAACTATTGTATCGATAATCCGTAATATCTATTTACATTACAACGATGTGCATTTTATTAATAGTATCAATATTTAAATTTATATCAATTTGAGGAAAACAAATGAGTCACCTAATGATAAACATATTTCCCGCAGTCTGTCTCTGTAAGTGGTTGAAACCCACCATCTTTCTATTCTACTTACACCATCAATGTGCTGCGCAATTAAGAAATCTAAGATCTCATATTCTTTGTACTAGTGCTTGCACTGGCTCACTAACATTGAATGGATCACAGAAGTACAGAGCATAGCGATAGAATTTATGATGACGTACTGACGTAGCTGTGACGTATTTTCAAAAACTTAACATCGTAAATATCCACTAAATTTACTTAAATTATAATTAAAGTTACTAGATGCCTTGAATTTTTCAACTTTTTAATAAATTAATATAACATTTTTTTTTCCATTTAAGGCATGATTTATCAAAATCGATTCAGTAATTTTTTCACGTACAATTTATGAGACCCATCACTCTTCTTCAAAGGGACAGTAACAATAATCGTTTTTTTTAACCGTACAAGTTAAATAATTACCACAATTATTAAAACGTTAATCGGCCTAGCAAAAACATGCCCCATAAATGCTTGTTAATATCCTTAACATTTACAGAGAATGCTTAAAATCGGTGCTCACAGCCATGTTAATGTCTTCCATACATCATGGGTTCAGCATTTGTCATAGCATTTTGAATCTTAGTGTCCAATAATTTAAGAGTGATATCAAAGCTCAACAAATTTTACTACAGCCGATATTTTATCCGCTCGTTACGTTTTCGGGTGCAATAACCGTTATGGCGGGAAATTAAGTTAAAATGGCGGCGCGCAAATTTTCTGATAATTTTGGAATTCCGTTACACAACATATACATTATTAAAGAATTTTATAAGGCATTTTTTTAGTTTAATTCACAATCAGACTGAATTTATTTTGGCCGATCAAAAAATTCCCACTCCTTCAAAACAGTAGTACACCGTTATCGTGCTGCAAAATATGTCTCAGAACAGTTTCAAAAAACAAATGTATCCTTCTAAATCTTTCCTTTTGTTCTGATTTTGTTATAAGCATATTAAAGCCATACTAATAATTTATTTCATTGCACCTCGAGATATATATGACGTTCTAAATTTTTTTTTTGTCAAATATCCATATTATGACAGATGACTATAATTATGACATGGTTTGATGAATATAAATACATAAGGCATATTACTTAATACATGATTATAATAAGATGACAAAAAAAGCGTTAAATACTAGATGACGTTTTATTTCTTTCTGAGTTTCTTTCTTAAAGCCTACTTGTATAACGTATATTTTAAATTGATTTGATTGGATTGAAATAATTTCAAATTAAAATATTTGAGACATGTAGGTATTGTTGCGAGTAAATTAAACTTAGAAGCTTATTTTTTTTTGGAAATGAAATTACATAGTCATTTATATAAAGTTAAATTTATTCCGTATGGAAATCAACGAATACTAACAACGAGGTTACATCATCATCTTCACCTATAAATTCTATTATATATATGTATTCGTATTGAGTAAATAAGTCTTATTTACGACCAACTAAATTATTAGTACATTTATTATTTAATAATCCAACCTGTTATTATATTAATAATAATTAATGTATTTCAAAAAATATTCCAATTTGCATTTTTAATTTAATTCATAGGCATACGCATAGATCAGCAAATGATTTTATCGTAAGTGGTCACCAACACTCATAAATGTCACTTCACATTTATTTAGTTATTACATAATAATAATTATTATTAATTTCTTTCTCCAAGTATAAAAAATATCCATAAGCAAAAAATAAACTAAAATCTCTTATATCTCAGACACAGTCGTGTTTTTTATTGTATTTATCATTACATTTATAAATATAAATAAATGTATTAATCAATAAACAAGTAGATTTTTGTTTATGACAATGCCAACGCGCATTGTTGGCTCTCAGGTGGTATCTACCCAGACGAGCTTGCACTATATTTTGTAGTTAATATTGTGCTTACCAGTGTTATAGTAAGCTTAATTTAATTACTTATTATTGATGTATATTTTATTATATTATGAACCAACAAAGAAAAAAACTTACAAATTCGTGATACCTAATTGAACGGGTTAGATTATATATCTATCCACATTAGCTGCTAATTTAAGCCCGTGCTTACAAAATTATTAGAGTATATAATAAAATAATAATAACAAAAGCCAGAATTATAATAAACTATCTATATAATTATAATAAACTATAAAATAAAGAAAAAAAACTAAATTGTTCATTAAAATGTACAAGAATACTAATTACTAGCCAAAGTTGGCTCACATATATATATATTTTCCAAGGAGGTTACAGACAGGTTAAGATGGGATCATAGACAGACTGAATGAAAAGCATCCAAACAACCCAGAAATTGAGAATCCCAAAATCATTCAACAACACAAGAAAGACGACTGTCACACAAGGATAAAGAAAAAGAAAATCTTAAATGTTGAGTGTGATGCAAACATTAATACTATACTCGAATTAATAAAAACATAAACCAATAACAAGGACAACACTTCTGTGGAGATTAAAAAGATGAACAACAAAACTACCTCGTCTAGGTAGGTACCACCCACTCATCAGGTATTCTACCGCAAAACAGGAGTACTTGGTACTGTTGTGTTCCGGTTTGAAGGGTGAGTGAGCCAGTGTAATTGCAGGCACAAGGGACATAACATCTTAGTTCCCAAGGTTGGTGACGCATTAGTGATGTAAGCGATGGTTAACATTTCTTACAATGCCAATGTCTATGAGCGTTGGTGACCACTTACCATCAGCTAGCCCATACGCTCGTCCACCTTCCTATTCTATAAAAAAAATTACTTATCAATTTTGTCGTAACTCACCCCCTAGATTGCGCATCAACACATCTCTACCGTTCAACCGATACCGATAAACAAAGGCTGGACAAAGTTATTTGGAATTTGCTAACAAACTTCTTAATACAAAAGAAATTAAAACTGTATTACCTGCGTTATGGTTTGATTTTCACGAATCTAACAGCGGTCATCACTTTTATTTATTTATAAAGGTGGTCAGTATTAAAGATAATAATAATAATATCCTGGGACATCATTGACACACGGCCATCTGATCCCAAACTCTCTAAAGGTTGTACTATGGAAACCAGACAAGTTATATACTAATTTTCTTTTGTAAATACATACTAATATAGATAATTACACCCAGACTAGGGACAAATAGACATGTTCATTCACACAAATGTCTGTCCTGGGTGGGAATCGACCCCACAACCTTCTGCGTAAAAGGCAAGTATTAACCAACCGTCGCTATATCATTTTACTATGGGATGGCGCATGGTTCCCCTTCATTCTATTTTTAAATACTATTTTTTTTAATATTTAACTTTGACAATAGAACGTACGAACGACGTAGAACGTGTATTTTAAGTGTAAATAAAGTATTATATTTTAAAAACATATTAATTTCTTCCAAAAAAATTTAAGAATCAGTAGATAAGATTTATACGGAACCCTACAATTATAAAATACGTTGACGGTAATCAAGGCTAATGCATTCTTCAGGGTTTGCCTGCCCAATATAAGCGGAGTGAAGTCACAAATCTTTCGTTAAATTAATATTATGACCGCGAACTTTACAGAATCATTTTGACCGTTACTCGAGAGTTATTAATGACAAGATATACACGTTTCATAAGTCTTTTTGTAACTTTAAGGATATTCGATAAGGGCACTGAATGACACACAGAGCTTAACACATAGCCTCATTAAATGAGTATAAAGTTAATATATAGAGATTATTATTCACTCATAATTTCAAAAATGTGAAATAACTCTATTACTGACCAAGGATTTTATCTTTTTATTTATTTAATTTAAAAATAAATACAATAATGAATAAATATAATTATTGAATGCGAATGGAGTCGCGAGTTATACAAGTATATATAAATAGGCTATAAAATGTTTGTGTTGATATATTTCAACACTATCGTCTGTCTATATGTTTACGCCTCATGTGGAAGATAAAGAATAGATTACACTTAAACTCACCGTTGCTAAGTATATAAGCTGTTTAGTTAAACACTGATTTCTCTCTTTCTGTCATTATTCATTTGGCATTGGAAAAAAGAAGACACAGCATTGTCTAACCAATTACCCTCTAAACTACGTTTATAAATTAGGCCGTGAGCTTTTGAAGGAACACTTCATATTAATATTCACAATTAGTTTGTCGTAAAACGTTTCTGACGCAGTCATTCCTGTCACGTGTCCTAAGTGCCACTGATATATATTGATATATTATTTCAAATATATATATACATGACTGCCTCGTTGGTCTAGTGGCTTGATGTAAGACCGCAGACTCGGAGGTCCTGGGCTTAATTTCCAGGTCTGGAGTCTGGAAGTTGGAAGTGTGTACACTCCTGTGCCTCGGAAAGCACGCAAAGCCGTTGTTCCTACGCCTGAACTCTTTCCGGTCGTGGCGGATTACCATCCCATCGGATTATGAGAGTTAGTGCACCTGTGTTTGCACACACACTTGTGTAATATAATATCACCTGCGTAGTTGGTTAATCACTTTTGAGATTGGCCGCCGTGGCCGACATCATATATAAGTCACTGGTGGTAGGGCTTTGTGCAAGCTCGTCTACCCAGATGGTACCTACCCAGGTACCACCCACTCATCAGATATTCTACCGCAAAACAGCAATACTTGATATTGTTGTGTTCCGGTTTGAAGGGTGAGTGAGCCAGTGTAATTGCAGGCACAAGGGACATAAAATTTTAGTTCCCAAGGTTGGTGGCGCATTGGCTATAAGCGATGGTTGACATTTCTTACAATGCCAATGTCTAAGGGAGTTTGGTGACCACTTACCATCAGGTGGCCCATATGCTCGTCCACCTTCCTATTCTATAAAAAAAAAATAAGGGTATACATATACAATGTATATGTATACCCCTTTCAAACATTATATATAACTTATCAAAGCATTCATTCTGAGACAAAATTTAATAAATAAATCAAATATATTATAAAATGTGTATATAAAGCTAAATCAGCTTATAATATTATGTATTTTGACAGGCCGGTTGGCGTGGTTGGTAGATACTCGCCTTTCACGCTGAAGTTTGTGGGTTCGATTCCCACCCAGGACAGACATGAATAAGCATGAACATGTCTATTTGTCCTGAGTCTAGGTGTAATTATTTATATAAGTATATATATACAAAATAAAAGTAGTATATGTAGTATATCAGTTGTCTGGTTTTTTCAGAAAGTGATATGCCATATTGACTTTAATAATTATAGCATTTAAGGTATATAAGTATCAAAATAGCTTGTCGCCGGTTGGTTTTTCATAATTTCACGACTTAATACAAGGTGAGGTCTTAGAGCACTGCTAATTTAAAATTCAATTTCCACTATCACAGCTACTCAAAATCATATTTTTAACGTGATAAATTCTTATCTTCCATTAAAATCGACCCGTTACAAATTGATTATATATGAAAACAATAAAATAATTATAGAATCATTCTAAAGTAATAATCATATTTATGACTTAAAAGCGTCATTAATAGTTTAAATAAAAATAAAAAAATCACTTTAGATAACGAATTTGAAATCATTGTATAATATTATAATAAAATCAATAATTAATCTTCTTTGTATTGAGAACTTTTTAAAATTATAGACAAATTATACAATTGTAAGACAGTCGATAATTTTCCTGCGATACGATATAATAAACAACATGATCACGATTATCTCGCGACAGTCATATCACGTCAAAAAACGAAGCAAAACTTTAAATCTTAAAACGAGTCGGAACGCCCATAAATTTTGCATTTTTTCATCTTCAACTGTTACTTCGAATTGCGGTAAAAATTACGATTGATCGACCAATGATGGTTGAAGAACTAAATGAACGGGGGCCAGTATAAATTGATCCGGTATAGATAAAATTATATCGTTTTCGCCGAAAGATAAGTCGATGCGATAATTTTTTAAAACAAGTCGATTCGTGATTTTAAATCGAATTATTTGTTAACGAAAATGCTGTCAAGTTTTTAAACATATGCTTTATTATATTTACATTATATCCCGAGACACATTATTTATTCTCATTGTAATTTATTTTACATAACGCAGATAATAATATTATGCATTTGTCTTAAACTGATAAGAAATATTAAATTGATTACTAATTACCAGTCCCGGTTTCACAGGGGTAGATTAAAAGGTTTTATCGTAATACATAATTTATTTCGAATGGTTTACACGGGGCACGCAAGGTAAGGCATGTGGCATGAATTTTTCTGAAATCTTCAAGTATTTTCGTTATTATTCATTCATTCATGTTCTATTAACGTTTCCGTTGGTTTTGAGTTTATCGTGTTCAGAAAGACACAAACGCCGCTGGGGGACTTCCTTTTATGATTTGTAGTTTTTCATTAATTATTGATTATAATAAGTGATTTATATAAATTATGACATAGTTTTATTATAAATGCCTAATTAATTGGTCGGATGGCTAACGTTAACAGGCTTTAGATCACAAAGTTCTGAGTTAATAGACAGTTATTTTTCCCTCAAATTTTTTTTATCAGCAGCAATTTGGAAATTACCCAGTGTTTACACTACCGTATCTTAGATAGCACGTAACGTTTTGTACACCTGAACTTTCTCATAACGGATCAATAATCATGTCGGATTTTCATCGAGTCGGATGACACTAAGCCAATAGACTACGCATATATAGGCAAATTTATCTACTAACTTGAAATGTGGATATATCGAATAATGCAACACCGTATATCGAATAATGCAACACCTCCGGTGTTGCATTATTCGATATACGATGACTTTAAAAAAAATCTTGTAATAGGTAGTTCCGAAGCAAATGGAAGGTTTTTCCATAATAATTACTGAGAAAAAAGGTTTTAATGCAACCCAAATAAGCCCACTATATATATTATGTCCACGCTTAAAGCATAATTTAGGATATTAGCTGTTATGTTTTGTGCCAGTCACGAATAGTTCACAGGTTTATAAATGCAAAAACCACTTACTAACGTAACCGATGTCCACCAGATTTGGCCAGGGCACATATTCTCATTTAAGAGTCCAACTACGCAGCACATATAAATAATTATAATGGTAAAAAAGTTGTTTTCTAAAACCACGTTTATACAAATGAGATCTTATATTGGGATAATTTCGCCTTCGTATATTTTCTAATATATTTAACCTTAATGTTTGTTTTATTATTTGCGTAAAATATAGAGATCTACAACAACAAAAACACACGTATGTATATATATTATGTACGTAGCGAAAGTCTAAAATTTCGAATGCACGGTCAAGGGGTCAAAAGCATAACTCTCGACACCTCGTCCTGCGCAGGCGCATGTAAATAAGGGCATATTTCAAACCGAGGTCAGCGCATGCGCATCTTCATAAAGTTTAGGTATTCTGTATCGTATAGTTTTAGAAATAGTCGAAGTTCCAAGAAACTGTTCAAAACATACTATGATATATTATTTTCATAGTTGTCACTGCAACTGTTTCTTGGCTAGTGGACTTGGTTTCAATTTCACTAATAAATATTTTTATAAGAAAAATTTACAATATTTATTTATTTTTTAATTATAAAACAGGAACAAACAAGATGGATAAATGAACACCATCGTCTATAGAAATTGGCTGTAAAAGTCTTAAACATTCCTTACAACGTCAATTCGCCACCAACCTTGGGAACTAAGATGTTATCTCCCTTATGCCTATAATTACACTAGCTCACTCACCCTTCAAACCGGAACACAACAATACCAAGTGCTGTTTGTTGGTTGAATGTGTGATTATTGGCTGGTGTCTACCCAGATGGGCTTGTCATAGCCTCTACCACCATCTAAAATATTTTTGTTATGTTGACTAATCTTCAATACAAGTTTATCACTCAAAAGTATAAAACACCTAAGTGTTTTTATTATTCATTTCATCTAATCTCTGCGGCCAGACATTAACAGATTATGGAAACTTGATTTTATTAATTAAGTCAACTATTTAATACATACAAGAGCCGTAGTCAGTGCAATTATTCGAAATATGTTAAAAAATTAACCTTTCGGAATGATTGAAACATTAAAATGTCCCCCGACCACACTTAGTGAAGACAAATAGCCATATATATATAATATTAAATACAGTTACATTACTATCGGCCATGACATGTAAGTCATCGAAAAAGTAAAACTTTCAAAAATGCATAATATGCTGTATGTATATTCTTAATACCATTTTCGGCTGTGATTTTTTTTTAATGATAAGTAGTTAATTACTCAGGAGATACTATGGCGCACGAGTATGTAAGCAAAAGCCTTTTGTTTATATCCTCTCATGCTCTGACAAATTTCAACAATGTATTTATGTGTTGTCCGAGACACTTGTAACTCCGGGTTGCTGAGCACTTTATCAAAAATTCAATCATGGTTGTGATTTTTTTTTTCTAGACTTGGTTGGCGGAAGGGCAAATGGGACACCTGATGGTAAGTGGTCACCAACGCCCATAGATATTGACATTGTAAAAGATGCACCATCACTCACATCGCCAATGCGCCACCAACCTTGGGAACTAAGATGTTATGTCCCTTTTGCCTGGCTCACTCACCCTTCGACTATGTGGCTGGGTGCCAAGACGAGCTTGCACAAAGCCCTATCACCGGTAATTTCTTTTACCATTTTTTTGCCCATTTGGAATTTAAGCACTCGATATGAATTATCTAACGAATTTTATTAATCTAAATTTTTAAGTTTTTATTTTATCCAATAAATGTACAATATATTATTATATAGCCGGTGTAAATTGGTCCAGACATTTTAGTATTTATTAAATAGAAAGAAAAGTTATAATGCGAGTGTTGAGTAAAATAAACTAAGCGTGATATTATCTTCATTAAAGTTAAAAGAAATCTTCAATATGCGCCCTCCTTAACTCTATAACTGCCGGCTTCCCATACTTAACACAATTAAGTGAATATCGCTATAAATTGAACTTGTTATGAAATGTTATTAGAATGCTGTTTATTTCCTATGCTTCATTAGTATCGAAGTACAGTTTCACAATTATTGCGATCATGCTTGTGGTATTTTTTATCTCTTTCACCCGTTTATTGATAATGAAGGATAGAATGAAAAAATAAATTCAAAGTAAAGGTGTTGTTTTACTTGCAACGTTTCAAACGCTTCTTGTAATAAAAAAATATATGTATAGAAAAAAAAAAGTTTATATAAATAGTTGTTTCGTCGATTAGTATAAAACTTATTAATACAATATTTTATATAATATATTTTTTATATTATTTTATTGTCGATAAATAGTATTTATTAATTATTTAATACATTAAATATATACAAATATCTAGTGTACAAATCATGACCACTTGGAATTGTGGCAAGAAATCCAGTAGCGTTTCTCCTCGGAATCGCAATTTCCATGCTTTGGTAGAGAAAAACGAAAAGGAAGAAAAAATAAAATCTTTACAACGCAAGAAAGCTTAACTTAAAAAAAACTTTTCAAAGAAGTTGTTGATCTGAAGAACCATAATATCAAAAGATGCCCGTGACGCTATTTCGAGCTAATTGCAATCGATACAGATATTTTTTTAATGAGGCTCCTTCTAGGAATCTTAGAAAGTCAGCTATTTGA